>NC_092461.1:28683978-28813978 GCF_047495875.1 Pithys albifrons albifrons | reverse complement strand
ATTTATTTTGCAGCAACTGGGAGAAGAATCATCCTGTGGGGAAAATAGAAACCCATCAGGTGTTTCTGTGTTGCCTGTGCATGGGAAGAGTGTGCAGAGTGTCCTCTCCTTTCCAGTTACAGGTTTTCTATCTTTCTCATCTGGGCATTGAGTTAAAGAGAGTTTCTCAGAAAGTGTCCCTGAAATTGGCACAACACTCCTGCTTTTAGGAGGAATAGTGTTTAAGTGTTTAAAAAGTGTTCAAGGCCAGGTGGGATGGAGCTCTGAGCAACCTGGTCCAGTGAAAGGTGTCCCTACTCTGGAATGAGATGATCTTTAAGGTCCCTTCCAACCCAAACCATTCCCTGGTTCTGTGATTCTGTGATGTCAAGTTAGAGGAGTGATAAAGCACAAGAAAATAAATAAAGTACATCCTTGTCCTGGGATTTTCCTGTAGCAGAACTGCTGGCATGTAAAGAGCCATCCATTATGTGTTGAGTCCACCGACCTTCTCCCTTTCCAGAGCTCCTTCTGGGAGCTGTTTCTGAATTATAAAGTGATTTTTCCTTCTGCTACTTCTTTAACTTAACTTACTGCTGCCCTGTCAGTGTTGAGTAATGCGAAGAATTGATCATTTTCCTCTTTGTAAAGGCCCTTTACATCTTTATTGGCATGTCCTGTGTGTCCCCCTGCACTTGCCTTTTCTCAGGGTGCAGTGCTCTTCATCTTTCTTCATGTAGATCTTTGTCTCCCAAACCATTTATTTGCTCTTTCCATTGCTGTCCTCTAAGAGCCATCACTTTATTCTGTTTCTTTTGCAAAGATGAAGCCTCTCAAGGCTGCCAGCTTGTGCTGAAAGACCAAACCAGGGCTAGTTGTTGTCAATATGACCAAAGGTCTCAAATGCTTGTTGCAGAGCTGGATCTGCTGAGTGCTTTTATAAAATTTAGTGTTTCCCATGCTAGAACATTCCATGTTCTAGAGGACAAGCCTGATCAGGAGCAGCTGAGAGAGCTGGGATTGTTTAGTTTGGAGAAAAGGAGGATTTGGAGGATCTTATCATGATCTGCAACTGCCTGAAAGGAGATTGTAGACAGGTGGGTGGGGGTCGGTCTCTTCTTCTAAATAACAAGTGATGGAACAAGAGGAGATTGGCCTCAGGTTGTGCCAGAGGAAGTTTACTTTGACTATTCTGGAAAATTTCTTCAGCAAAAGGGTTATCAAGCATTGGAACACACTGCCCAAAGCAGTGGTGGAGTCTCCATCCCTGGAGGGATTTATAGCCGTACAGTGGTGGCACATGGGGACATGGTTTAGTGGTGGCCTTGGCAGTGCTGGGGGAATGGGTGGACTCAGTGATCCCAGAGGTCTTTCCCAACCTAAATGATTGAGTGGTAAAGCTGTGGACAGTGCTGTAGTGTGGCCATGTGACACATGTCCTTGTGATTGTGTCTGGGGAGGAGCAACGTGGCACTACAACTGTACTGCTGAGTAACACTGGATGTCAGGCTTATCACACCATAAACCATCATCCCTCTTCCAGAAGGAGTGATCTTCCCTGTCCCTCATCCTCAGTGCTGTCATGTGTGGCACCAATAACAGGATCTGCCCGCTGATTCCTTTGTCTCGAGCAATACAGACCCTGGTCCATGGATTGCAGCTAATCCAGAATGAAAATCCATTGGGGTGATCACAATGTCATTATATAATGTCATCATTTCATATCACACCACATAAACTGATGTTTCTTAGGTCCTAGAAGTTATTCTGGAACCTTTTAAGGATGCACAGTACCTCCTGAAACGGGGACAGGTGGAAAAGTGTGGGCTCTGCTATGAATTCAGCTCACAGCAAGCAGGATTAAGGGCAATCTCACAGAAAACCCATTTATCTTCCCTTGAGTTTTGTTCTGAAATTTCAGTCTTTACATGATTGTTTTGGATGGATTTTTTTTTATTCATTTAACATTTCAAAAATCTAAGCAGAGCACTGCTAGTGAAATTGGAGTAAGTTACATTCCTGTGACCTGTTGCCATCTGCTGCCTGAGAATAAAGATTATGCATTAAGTGTCAAAGCAGCATTTCCATAACATTTGTAAGGGATGAATGTTGCTGAGAAGGTGAATCACAAAGGGAGCAGAAAGGTCATACTCTTAGCTGGTGTAAGTCAGCACAGCACAGGAAAGTCCTGATTTACTCCAGCTGAATATGTGGTGTAATAGTGTTTTCATCATTTAAGCTGGAAGGGCAGATGATGTTTTTTATCATCTGGTCAGAAAAGCAGAGATTTAAATGATGAGTTAAGGTTGCTTATGTTGGCAGCAATAGTGAGGTCCACCAGGATGTCTTGACTCACAGGGAAGTTCAGCAGTTTCCCATATGGAGCAAGGGGCTGGAAGGACTTGCTGAGTGCATTTGAGGACAGCAGGAGCTCTGACTGGAGAGCTATGGATCATTACATCCATGCTCTGCATAGCAAATCGACTCAGGCAGTGCCTTCTTAAAGCAGGTTGTGAAGCCACTGGGTTCAAATCGACCCATTTGCTGGAGAGAAACATAATTTGCATATAATTTGCCTCCCCAGGAGCAGCCCTTAGAACCCCCAAGCCACATCCAAATCTGGGATCCAGATCCTCATCCTTGTCAGTGTGAGTTTGCAGGTCTTTTCAAGAATGGAAAAGCCATCCACATCCAGGTGATCTGTGTTCCCAGGTCAGGTCCATTCTCAGCTGTGGTTGCCAGGTTTTTGTCTGCACACTGAGGGTAGTAACACCCACATATTTGTGTACTAAGAGTGTTCTGGAAAACCAGATGATTCCAGGAAGGAGAGTTGTCTGGTCCAGACCTTTTCTAGCAGCTTTTACTGAATTTCATGGTTTCCCTTTGCTGCAGAAATCATTTCATGTACCCAGCCATGCACTGGGCATGTTGGGTTTGCTGGTACTTGCTTGAAAACACATCTAGAGAGGTACCTTATGGACCAAACTTTACCTTTCTTTTGACATTTCTGCCCCTCTGAGGGGTTTTTTCTCCACTTTCTGCTTAGCCAGATGGATAAAGCACCACCACAAATGATGGTAAAGGGAGATTTTGATATAAAGAGACAGATTTCAGAGGTCTGAGGGAGAACTGGAGGAAGAAACTTGTTTGGGAGTTGTTTGGTTGAGAGCTGTCTGACTGCTGGTTCTTGGGATTGTCTTAATAATGCTTTGAAATTATAGTTCATATTGGACATCAAAGAACAGTGTTTGCCATCCTGATTACACGGTATCAGACTATTTCATACCCCACTTGGAGGTCTCATGGTGCTAGTTCTAATTAAAAAGAAACAAATAATTCCATTTCTCTGCTCCCTTAGGTAAATAACATTCCCTAACAATACCACTAAGGAACATACATGAGTCTGGACATGTAGAGATATTTGCAATTCAAGTATCATTCTGACTGTGAAAATAAACTGTGATCATTACAGCACAGCAGAACTGATGTAACAATCCCTGAAAAACCCTTAATGAAGCCAGGGCGTTCCATCCTGATGTCCACATCTGTATCCAGGCTCCAGCTTTGTTCAGGTGAAACTCTCACTGAGCTCTGTGAGAGCAGCACCTGCATAACCAGCAAGTAAACATTAAAAACTTGCTCATAGGTCAGAGAATGGTAAGCAAGTCCCATGTAAGTACTGCCAAACGTGTGTCATGGTATCTGTCCTGTAGTTTATTGTCTTGCTTCTATTTGTTTGTTAGTGTTTAGGTTGAGGTTTCCTGGAAACTCGATTCATTATTCAGTCTGTGCACAGGTTTACTCTGATTTGTTAGGTAGAAGCCCACAGAGAAATTCCCCTTGGTGCACCAGTGCTGCCAAATGCATGGGATGACTGACAGCTTAAAATCCCCCTGGTCAGCTGTTAAAATTGCTTGGGACCTCTCTTGCGCAGAGAGCTGAATGCCTGAACAGTCCATGGGAGCAGAGCTGCTTTCCCGTGTCTAGAGCCATCAGCTACAGATAAAGTGGAGATTCCTGGAGCAGCACTTGCATTGCAGAAAACTGCTTTGTCCAGTTTAATGTCTTGTGAATTAAGATGTGGCTCGAATCTCAAGTTACTTTAACCCAGAATGTCCACCCTTGAGTAAACTTATTTACAATGATTGCTAAATACGGAAAGAAATGTGGGAGTTTTTAACATTCAGCTGAGGAGATGGCAGAAAAAAGCAGAAAGTTTTCCTGTCTGTAGGAAATTTTGTTCAGGAATCAGTTCTCCTGATGTTCAGTGATGTAGTGTCGTAGGGACCACCAGCTGTAGAGTACAGGAGCACCAGCAAAATATCAATCTGTACATCAGCTCTGAGCTTGTCTGTTTTAGTCACTCAAAACTGTGACACATGTCCCAGTGTTGGTGTCTTCCATGTGCTGTGGAAGTCCAAGTGTCTGTGACCCGAGTACCGACAGCCATCGTGACAGACCAGTCTCTGCTGCAACTGTCCCCCTTCCCTTTGGCAACCTCCAGTGACTGTATCTTGTCTCCCCACCTTGGGAAATGTTGTGGATTTAGTGGCAGAGTGGGAAGGGTGTGAAAGGAGGAGTGAGGTATCTGCATCCTTCCTCCCCACCTCCGGTTTTCTGCATGATTGCACCATTGAGAACTTGTCCCTCCTGCAGAAACGTGTCTTCTGTTTTGGTAGGGCGAGTGTTGCAAAGCATCTTCCTGCTTCCCTGTGAGAGGGGCTCAGAAAATACCCAGCACAAGCAAGATGTTTGCTGGAGGAGTCTTCTGCAGCCCCATGGGATCAGGGGGCTGGATTAGCATCCCACGTGGAAGCAGGTGAGGATGAAGTGGGGCTCAGTTCTCTTGTCCTCTGCCTTGACAGGGCATCCCTGTGGAGCTCCTGCGTGGTCCTGCCTCTCCTGGCTCTCACCTGGATGTCTGCAGTCCTGGCAATCACAGACAGACGCTCAGCCCTCTTCCAGATCCTCTTTGCTGTCTTTGACTCCTTGGAGGGTTTTGTCATCGTGATGGTCCATTGCATCCTGAGGAGGGAGGTGAGACAAATGAGTCGTCCCCTTTGAAATAATCACCAGAAAAAGCACCTGAAAAACATCCAGCCAGCCTGGAAGCTTCTCCAACCCTCTAAACTTTGGACTTTGTGTAGTTGGTGACCACAAAAATGACCTTGACAGTGTTGGTCAGAGGAAAGGAGGGATGAATTGGTGGTTGTCACGCTGAGTGTCCTGCAGGGTGGAATTTGGTTGGGTAACATGTCAGGCTTTGCTTGTTCAACACCAAAATTCACGTTTGCAGGATGTTTACACCCCACCTCCAAAAATGCAGCATTAAAAAAGTAATTTGTGGTTTCAAAACAGGCAAGTTGCACTGAGAATTACAGAATGAAAGGTGTGTTGGCATTAACACCTGAATATTTCAGCTAGAAAGGAAAGCCAGCAAGAATCAAGCAAGGAAATTGGAATTCTCTCCAGCTTCCCAGTGGAGATTTAAACTGGTAAATTATATCAGGCAAGAAAAGGACGACTCTTTTATGTTTCTTTTATTCTTTTCATCCTACTGAGTGCAAAGACTATTAATAACAGAGACAGGAAGGGGCTTTTTTTTCAATATTCATTGCATCTTCTTACAGCTCCTTTAAATTAAGTGAAATAGATTAATTCCTTATGTCAGGCCAATGAAATCAATGGAATTACACCACTGGCTTGGCTGAGATTCCTTCCACTAATTGCATTATGAATATGAGCCTGCATTTAACTCCCATTGCAGTCACTGGAGTTTTTTCCCATTTATTTCAGTGAGTTTTGGATCAGATATATATTACAGGATCATAATCAAACTTTGTAGACCCCAACATAGCAATTTATGCAACAGCATCCCTTGTAAACATATTGCAAGCTGCAAAATAGAAGGCATTTTTATTCTTCACTGTATAAATCAAGCAACCAGAAGTGACCTACACAGTGACCCAGGACAGCTGTGAAACCTTGGGAGTTGCTCTTTAGTATGTGAAATATGTAACGTATAAACCACGTGAAATAAATACCTGAATGCTGCTACAACAATGTCCACGTTCTTTTGATCTACCCAAGATGCCTTTTTTTTTTGTTCTTCAGCAGAATTTAGTATAGTTTGGTCTGTGTGATTCTGACCTTTGCCAATCCTTTGGTTCCTGCAGGTCCAGGATGCTGTGAAGTGTCGAGTTGTGGATCGTCAGGAGGAGGGAAATGGAGACTCAGGGGGGTCCTTTCAGAACGGACACGCTCAGCTCATGGTAGGGAAAACCACCACCTGCTCTGTTCTGAAGGCACCTCTGGGCATTTTTAACTCAGAACTGAGAAACACAGAGCTCTGTCCCTCACTGATTTTCCAATCAATGGTCTTTATTCCTTTAAACCTGTGCTTGAGTAAATGTAGCACTTAGAATAGACTCACACAAATCTGGTTGGGTTTTTTTTATTCTAATATTAAGAGGCTTAAACTTTCACTCCTACATTTGCAGACATCTTGGTGTGATCCTTTCTTTCCCAGAAAATCAAAAGCCAAAACACACCTCCCAGGTCTTCAAGACCTTCTCATCCCCATCACGTTGTCTTGTCTTAACTGGAGTGGTTTAATACTGTTTTAATCACCGTGTGTTGGGTTGTTATTATTATAAAGATGCTGTCTCAGAGGGATTGGTTTCTCTCAAAAGTACACTTTGCTTCCCTGGGAATACTATTTAAGCTCTGTAAGTCTTGGTTTTGTTGTGTAAGTCCTTTACAAACAGTCTGGATAAGGCCACAGAGGAATAAGCTGTGGGGCTTCATCTTGCACCTGATTCACTATTATGATGTAGTTGATATAAGAAATATTTAATTTCTGAAGTTAAGGTAAAGACATCAGGAGAATTACAGGATTTGAACAAGTTCCAAAAGCATCTAATTAATATTAGAACTCCATCACAACCCAGTGAGGGTTTTTTTTCCTACTCACTCCTGTGCTAAGCAAAGCAGTTTGTGCTTGGGTACAACAAGATCTTATTTCAAACAGCACAAGCTTTGAGTCAAGACATCATTAAATGTATAATTCCACCACACCTCAGTGGTGTTTGCTAAAAACAGGTGCCTCATTTCTCATTTAAATGCTCAGTCTCCTCATTTTCAGACACCTTCTCTCTCTGCCTAATTGTGTGTAATTAGAAAGTCCCCTCCTGCCTGGTGCTTTGGCTTTTTCAATAACAGGCACCATCATCATATCCAGTCTCAATCTTCTTTTCAATAAGTTAACACCCTGAGCTTTTTTATTCTCCCTCTGTAAGATGTGCCTACAAATTATTTATACAACCCTTTTCCACATGCCCTTTAGAAATGTGAATGCTTTCCTTGTTTCTCTGTTGTCACCATCTCAAGTTTCAGATTTTTGTATCTCTGGATAATTCCCTGTTTTTCATTCATTCATTCACTGCAAAATTCAGTGTCAGCTACAAGTTTTGTGGCCACATTCCATTTCTTTCTGCACTGCTGGTGGATGTGTTGAGAAGCTGAAATCTCACAATCACTTTCTTCACATTCAGGCATGAAAAGCTCCTGGATCTGGATGTGAATGATGACTCCTCACTGATATTTTTAGAGGGTACAATGGTATTTTACAGTGACTGAGTTGTAAAATCACCACAGAAATCAAAAGCTTTGCAGGATGGCAGTTTTGCTGTTACCTTTTCCAGTAATCTCCAAATCTGCCCAACTGGTGAAAAGAAGCTTAGCTGACTAGAACAGTTTTCCACAAAATCTTGTTGACTGGAATTAAATACAAACTTATCTTTTATTTATTTATCAGCAAAACTAGTGCAGGCTGTTCAGCTGAGTTTTTTCTGGATCTCCTGTATGAAAATGAGATTATATTTTTCTGTGTCGTCCCACTTGCCCATTTAAAAGTTAGTTTGGTTGTATTTCTCTTCTCTTCTTTTCAGATTTATTCGATACCCAGAATAATTTACTAAGAATTTAGGATCAGGAAGGCTGAGATAGTTCCTCAACCAGCTTGTGGGTCTCAACCTGCTAATATTAAAGTTTATCCCGGGGGTGGTGGGGATTTTTTTTTCCCATTCTTAGTATTCAACTTTAATCGCATTAATACAATTATATTAAATGTCTTTCTGAACTGATACTAGAAATAGTCAGTGAACTCTTCTGCCTTTTGCTACTCTGCAGCTTTTCCATTCCTTCATGAAAACTCAAGGCCTGCTGTGACTCAGTTTATCCAGTTCTTTGAAATATCACCTGCTAAAAGCTTGAGAAAAAGGGTTTCACTCCTCCTGGAGAAGAAAGGAGCTTCCTTGGGCTGTACAGACCACTTGAAAAAGTCACCCAGCCTTTGTGCCTGCGGGAACTATTGATTTTGTATGTTAAGAGTTTCAGAAGCAGAGCCTTGTTTCCACTTCATGTGCCTTTGGTGAGAGAACAGAGGAGAGCCCAGAGGGGGTGGAGTGTTCTCAGCAGCATCCCCAGGTCTCTTCAATGAGTGGAGGCCAATCCAGTCAAACTGTGTGTGGAGTATCCAAGGCAGTTCTGGCCAGGAACCTGTTCCCTGTCTTTTACAAATGTGCACAAACCTGGTCCAGGGAGACATTTTAACCTGCAGCCCAGGAATTGGAGTGTGGGTGAGCAGGTGGACTCAGCTGCAGAGCTTTAGCTTTAGTGCTTGAAGTTCAAATCCACAGGTGAATAAAGAGCTGGTGTGTTGTCCATGTTTCAAAGCCCAAACAAAACATCCCTCCTCTGGTCTTCTGGCAGTGGCTGTGTCTGCCTCACTGATTAAAGTGGGGTTTGCATTTCCCAGATGGATTTCTTTCCTGCCCCACCTCCTCTTGACCACGTCCTCTGTGTTCTCTGTCTTTCAGACCGACTTCGAGAAGGACGTGGATATGGCTTGTAGATCAGGTGAGCACATCACAGGTGAGAATCAACAAGTGACCTGGTTTGGGGATTGAACTAGGCCATGTTTTTTCCCTTTCTCTTGCTTTGTGTGTGTCTTGGTGCCTTGCATGTACTTAATATGGGTTGCCCTTACTCTCAGCCCTGGCCAAGAGAAAGCAACATTGCTAATTCTCCCTTTGTTTATCCCATTTTCCTGCAGTTCTTTTGGCCTTTTAACTGAGCTTAAGCTGTACCTCCAAGGTCTTATTTTTTGCCAGTGGCCCCTCAAAAATGGTGGCAGAGAAAAGTATCAAGGAAGAAGAGATGGGATCCATCTCCTCCTACTGTGATCCTTCTTTGCTCCATCAACCCCTGCCCAAGGAGTCCCACAAACCTCAGACATCTCTGTGCTCAGGAGAGGTGTCTCTGAGAAGGTCTGGAATCTGGAGAGCCTTCCCAACACTCCACCTGGCTCCATGCACTTCTAGTGCAGTTGTGCACTGCCTGTGCATGTGGAGGTGGGTCATGTGTCTCCTCTCCCTGCACCTTTCAGCTGTGTGTTCATCACACGGGTTCTTTTTGATCCTGAAGATGTGCATGAGCTGACAGCCCCTTTCCCAATAACCCTGGGAGTGTCTGTGCTGCCTGGATTCTCCTTTGCTACCAGTTTGTCCCTGCAGGTTTTTTCCTCTCCTAGTCCTGGCATGCCTGACCTCATGGCTAAGGTTATTTTTCTTAGCCTTTGTAGGTATTTAGGCTTTTATTTGCCCTCACAGACTTCCCTCCTCTCCCAAGCAAGAGAAGTCCCAGCTTGCTTGATACTTGCATATAATTCATATCTTCCAAACCAGGATCTTCCCAAGCCAAGGACAATACACTCTCTGTGTTGAGTTACCACTGTGGAAAAGCTTCTCAGTCTCTCTGCTCTCCCTTTGTCTCATTATTAATCTTTCTAGCCTTCCTCCCTTCCTCCCTTCCTTCCTCCCTCCCTCCCTCCCTCCTTCCTATAAACATAGAATCATCTACCTGTCCTTTTCATTTCTCTTATTCTTTATCTCATCTATCATTTATTTATCTGCTTCTAATGTAGTTATCTATAATTCATCACTTTCATTCTATCTTGCAATCACTTATTTATCTCTCTCCTCAGCTGTCTGTCTTGCTGTACCTGTTATTTATGTATTTCTATCTCTGTCAACATTTGTCCCTGTCACTGTGTTTTTGTGTATTGTCTGTCACTGTCACTATCATTTATCTGTCTAATATCTATCTATATCTTATTTATCTCTTCCTGTCCTTCTCTCTGCCTCACTCCCTCTCCCTGTGCTTATCACAGTCACAGTATATTTATCTCACTTATCCTTGTGATATCTTATTTCATGGTCTTTTCCTGTCCATTTATCTCTTTTCAGAGTCTGTCCATTTTTTTTTCCTTCTTGTTTCTCGGTCTCACACTCTAATCCAATTTCTAGCTGTCTACCTCTTCTCATCTGTCTTCCTCCTTCTCTTTTGACACCAAATACTCAGTTCCAAAAAAATCACATGTGAAAAACAGTGTGAGAGACCATGTCTGACTTGAAGGGCTGCTCAAGGAACATGAATCCAGGCTGGGTGTAAACCACAGCAGAGCAAGGAACATGAATCCAGGCTGGGTGTAAACCACAGCAGAGCAAGGAACATGAATCCAGGCTGGGTGTAAACCACAACAGAGCAAGGAACATGAATCCAGGCTGGGTGTAAAACACAGCAGAGCAAGGAACATGAATCCAGGCTGGGTGTAAACCACAACAGACCAAGGAACATGAATCCAGGCTGGGTGTAAAACACAGCAGACCCTGGACTCCTGCATGTATGAAGCCTTTCTGCATCTGTTGCTGTGTTTCTTGCTCCCAAATCAAGCTTGCCAGAGGAAAGGAAGGAGCTGATTGTTTCACATGACTCCAGGGCAAGAGACCCTGGATCAGCAGCTTGCCAACAGCCCAAGCTTCCCTTCCTTTGCCACCACACAGCTTTACAATTTGTTGGTTAATTTGTGCCTGAAGAGATTCCCTCCTCTCATAAAGTGCTGTTAGTTAAGAATAATAATAATAATCCCCATTTCAGAGACCTCTCTATATGGTGCATCATCCCATACATTGAATAATAGAAAGTAGGAATCTGCCCATTGGTTTCTGGCCATCTGGAGGCACCAGCTCTCATGTTATGGTGGGTTGGAGATGTGGCTGATACCTCACATAGATACCTCAGTAGGATTTGGTCCATGGCTCGGTATTGAAAGCTCACTCTTCTCCATGCTTGGAGATTGCCAAGTGGAAACCTCTCCAAACCTACTTTGTGCAGCTGATGTGAGCATGGAGAAGAGCCTGGATCCATAAACCTTAGTGACACTCCCAGGGAAGGGTTTGACTTACTCTGATTTATCCTCTAGCAATATCAAGATGATCTTGGTTACACTCGGTGTGTTTGGCTTTAAAAACTTTTTAAAAGCTCTTTTTATTCTCTTTGGTGTCCTGGTCATCCTGCCTTGCTGGCTCTGTAGTCTTGGAGGGGAGCTTTGATCTTCCACCACCCCTCATTCCCACTAGGAGCTGGTAGGAAAACCAGTGTGTCCTCAGCCCCATGGGATGCCTAAATCATGTCCTGCCTCTGACCCAGGTGGAGCAGCTCAGTAGTGTCAGGTTCCCACAAAGATCCTTCTCCTTGTTCCAAAAAAAAGATCTTTTTCCTTAATTTTCATTTCCTTCTGAGATGAGGGAAAGGGGAACCTGCATTATTTCTCCTTTCCTGTGCTGAAATACCAGGTAAGTCGCCTTCAGTCCCACACCGGTTTGTCCCTGCCCCAGGGGCTGATTTCCATGATTTTCCTGGTTTTCCATCCATGGAGACATCAAGGTGTTGACATCATTATCTTCCCAAGGTCTTTGTTGCAGCCTGAGATCAGCTGAGTGATGGATCGTTCCAGCCAGAAAAGGGGCAGATATTTTGTTGTGGACACTGTTGTGTGGGAAGGAGCATCTGTTTGTCCTCTATGGCATGTTCACTTCCTCCTCAGTTTGAAATTTTCCTGTCTTTTTAAGGCATATTCATTCCACTGCTTCCTTTCCTGAAGGGAAATTGGAGATTGCCAAATAATTAGCTGGTCATGATTACTGGAATGTAAGATTTTTGGAGAGCAGTTTGCAATTTATAGCCAATTTTGGTGTATTTCAAAATGCCAAATTTTTAACACTGAAACTGTTCAAGGGAAAAGAACAACATGAAGTATTTAAATAAATTATATTTGAAGGGAGTTGGAACTTGATGATCTTTTAAGGTCCCTTCCAGCCCAGGCCATTCTGTGATTCAATGAAATCATTGAAAATGCTGCATTTCAGCTATTTTCTGAATGAATTTTTTTTTACATGATAGCAGCCTTTTATTTTAAAGAATTCCACGCCATGAATTAGTAATATATATATTTAATATATATATTTAATATATACATGCATATATTGCATGTACTAAATACATTAAAATGTATTTGTTTTTCAATGTATTGTTATTAATGTGACATGTCCTAGATAGGATTTTTGGCCATGATTGTGTTGGAAAATTCAAGTCACAGAGAAAGTTTCTCAAAATAAGAAAGATTCTTTTCCTCCCTGTCTTTAGCTTTGCCTTCAGTCTCCTGGATTTAAAAATATAAATAATATTAAACACTGTTCTGCCCCCGTGGCTCTTCCTGAGAGGTGCAAGGGAACGTGCTGGTGTGGTGTGACTGTGGTGGGTGTGTTGATGTGTTCACCAAACCCTGGGTGAGGTGCTGAGGGCACTTCTCTGTCTCCCTAGTGCTGAATAAAGACATCACCACCTGCAGAACCTCCACCATCACGGGAACCCTGAAGCGCCCGTCGCTGCCAGATGAAGAGAAATTGAAACTCAATCACCAGAAAGTGTCATCAAACTTTAACAGTCTTCCAGCCAACGTCTCCAAGATGCACCTCCAGGGCTCCCCACACTACCTGGGGGCCATCAACCTGAATGAGTTCAGCAACCACTCCCTCACTCTGAAGAAGGAAAAGAACCAGCCACCCAAATCCATCTACATCTGTGATGGGGACATCTTCAAGAAGTTGGACTCAGAGCTCTCCCGGGCGCAGGAGCAAACCCTGGACACCAGCTACGTCATCCTGCCCACCAACACGTCCACCCTGAGGGCCAAACCGCCCAAGGACGAGAGCAAATACAGCATCAACATTGACCAGATGCCCCAGACACGGCTCATCCACCTCAGCATGGCCACTGACCCAGGCTTTGTGGTCAAGAGTCCTCCCCGCGAGCCCGTGGCCATGACGTGCAGCGAGGTTCAAGGCTCCTCCATGATCCAGCAGCAGCAGCAGCTGGCTCCACAAACCATCTCCAACGAGTCACAGATTCCCAACAGCCTGTGTGACACAGGTGACTCAGGGAACTCCGGTGTGGTGTCCAAGAGCGAGACCGTGTCCACCCTCTCCATGAGCTCCTTGGAGGTGAGCATGGGAATTGCTGTGTTCTTCTCAGCCCAGGGTGATGCCCCTGCCCTCAAAGCCAGATGTTCCAAGAGAAGTACCTTGGGGCAAATGCAGCCCACGATGCAATGCCAGTGTTAGAGTCTCATGAGGGATCACTGGCATGGGACACTAGTTTGGAATGTAATGTTTAAAATCTCTCATGTGGTCCAAAGATTCTATTGCTGGATCAGCTGCCTTTGGCCCTGCAGGTACTGGAGGGTCAAGTGAAAGTAGTAGTTTGTGAAAGACTTTTAATTTTGATGCAAAGCTCATCTTACCTTTTCTCTTTCTATCCTCTGTTTCCCTTTTTGATGACTTCCAGATGAGAAACCTCTGATGGTCCAAGATGCTCAGGGAGCAACCTGGTCTAGTGGAAGGTGTCTCTGCCTGGGGCAGGGCATTTCTAGCTGATCTTTAAGGCCCCTTCCACCCCAAACCATTTGATGGTTCTAGGATTCATTCTAGGACTAATGTTAGCAGCTCTGTCTAGACCTCAGCACTTACACTGAGGTCTGTCCTAGGGCATCTGACCCTTTTCTTGCTTGTTGCAAGAGAGCTGGTCTCAACCACTGCTGTCCAAAGCTCAGTCTCAGCTGCCTGGTGCTCAAAAGCTCCAGTAGATGTGTTGGCTGTTTCACTACTCTGCCTCTGCTTCCCATTCTGTGAACAACCTGAAAGTTCACAGCCAGGACAGAGCTTGAATTGGCCAAACTCCCATGCTGAGCCCTCCCCAGAGCTCAGTGTTTTTGGTAGGGATCCCACAGGATGACCTAATTGTGGCCTTCCAGTGCCTGAAGGAAGCCTGCAAGAAAGAGAGAGACTTTCTGCAAGAGCAAGTAGTGACAGGACAAGAGGGAATGGCTTTAGGTCAAAGAGAGAAGGTTTAAATTAGATCTCGGGAAGAAATTCTTCCCTCTGAGAGTGGTGAGACACTGGAGCAGGTTGTCCAGAGATACTGTGGATTTCCATTCCTGGAATTGTTAAAGACCAGATTGTGTGAAGTTCTGAGCAACCTGCTCTAGTGGAAGGTGTCCCTGCCCATGCTGAGGGGCTGGAACTGGATGATCTTTGAGGTCACTTCCAACCCAAACCATTCTGATTCCATGATTTTAAATGGTTGGCACTTTCCATCATGAAGTGCCAGAGAAACATGTTAAAGGTGTAGGTAGAAGGAAAAGGAGAAGGACTGTCCTGTTCTATCTACTGTGTGGTTCCATCAACCCCTTATTAACCTTCACCCATCTCTTTCTCTCTCGAACACCCAGAGGCGAAAATCCCGGTATGCAGAGCTAGATTTTGAGGTGAGTACATCCCTTCCTGAATGGTCTTATCTAGGGATGGGATCAGAGAAAGAAACAGGCCTTCCTTTTCCTTCTGGAACCTTTTCAGGAGCGTTGCTTTTGCCAAAAATCATCTGCAGGGGTTTAGAAATGGAAGGGTTATGCTGGGGTAGGAAGGCTTGGCCTGTGCAACTAAAAATATGGGGGATTTATTATGGATGGACCTCACAGAATCTGCCTGGGTGGGAAAACTGTTGTAGGTAGGGAGATGTCTGTCTCACAGCTGAGGCACAGAGAGGAATGGTTTGGAAGAGCCAGTCCTCCACAGAAGGTCCATGGGGCTGCTGAGAGCTGGTGCAGCTGTTCTGAGTCCGTCCTGCCCAGAACTGCCTTTTCCTTGTGCATTTCCTCCATTCTGAGGAGATCTCATTTGGAGTGCTGTGTCAAGTTCTGGGCTCTTCAGAACCAAAGAGACTTGGAGCTACTGGAGAGAGTCCAGTGGAGGGGGACAAAGATGATTAAGGTCTGAGGGAGCTGGGCCTGTTCCGCCTCCAGAAGTGACAACTAAGAGGGGACCTCACCAATGTCTGTCATTGTCTGCAGGGAGAGGGCAGAGGATGGACCAGGCTCTGCTCAGGGGTGCCCAGCAGTAGGACAAGTGCCATTGGGAACAAACTGATGCCCAGGAAGTTCCACCTGAACATGAGGAAGAACTTCTTTGCTGTGCAGTGACCCAGCACTGGAACAGATTGCCCAGAGAGGGTGTGGAGTCTCCTCACTGGGGACATTCCAGGACCATCCTGATGCAATTCTGTGCCATGTGCTCTGGGATGATCCTGCTGGAGCAAAGAGGTGGGACCAGATGGCTCACTGTGGTCCCTTCCATCCTCACCCAGACTGATTCTGTGATTCCCCTCACACCTGCCACTTGCTCCAAATCAGAGTCACATGAAGGGCCCATGAGCAGTTCCCTTAATGCTGGAATCCCTTCAGAGCTCCAGGTTGTGAGTTTTGTCTGAAATTCAGGCATGATGGTACATCTAAGCTGCCACCTTCTCCAGTTATCCCACCCTTGGCAGAGCACATGAAAGCCATAGTCATTATGCTCTTCCATGCAAAGGGAAGTTCTTACTGAAATCAGTTCTTCCTCCTCTTCTGGGCAGGAGAGGGTAAAAGTGAAATGCAGATGTTTAAAATTAAAAGAAAATAAAATTGGGGAACAGTTTCTGATAGAACTTTACCAAATTCTGCATTTGTGTATTTACTGGTGATTTACTGAGAACAGGATTTGCATGGGGTCAAGTATCAGCTAAAGAAGGACAACAAAGCTTCCTAGGTCTGTCCAGTGGGACATTGCCAGTCAAGCACAAACTCTGCAGCAAAAAAAGTTAATTTTTGCAGATTTAGGGTAACAATACAGTCAAAAATTAATAATTTGCTTTTTTTCCACCATCTCACGTTGAAAATAAAGGCAGTGCTATGCTGGCTCCTCAGTAAATGCTGAAGGTTTTTAAGGCACAGCAGATTGCACTTGCAGGGAGACAGAGCTTGGGTTTAATAATTTAAAGAATCTGTAACTCTGGGGGGAGGAAATGCTCTTTCTGAACAGGGTCTGCTGACCTGTGGCCCTTGTGTTTGCTCCAGAAAATCATGCACACGAGGAAACGTCACCAAGACATGTTCCAAGACCTGAACAGAAAACTCCAGCACGCAGAGAAGGAGAAGGAGTCTCCAACAACGGACAGCAAGGTGAGTCAGACACTTCCAGAGCCAACAGGAACATGGGAAGCACCGGGAAAGTTTAGGAGCACTCACTGAACACTTCACCTTGACTTTCTCTCCATGGGTGTTGCTATGATCACGTGTGCACCACAAAGGACAGGGAGGCTCAGAGAGGTACCACCAACTTGTCTACTGGTCAGCAGCCCAGAAGGAGGATTTCTGTCCTCATGTGTTGTCTCCTTTGTGTTTGTTCTTGTGCTTGTGTCTGTTCTTTGCATTCCCTTTCAGGTCATCTCTCTGTGCCCTGTATATGCACTCGTAGCTGGGAACTGGAAATTAGATCCAATATGGGGAAATCCAGGTGGAAAAGGGAGAGGGCAGGAGGAGGCAACAGCAGGAACCATGTCCTCAATGTTATGGGGCTGAGTTAGAGCCCAGGGTGGCAGTGATGGGCCATTTAGGAAGGCCACAGCAGTGGAATTTAAGCTGTGATGTTGGTGGCACTGGGGGACTCAGCCCTAATTAAATGCAGGTTGTTTGAGACAACTGATCACCACATACATGTGATGTGAGCACATGTAAGTGAGTGAGTCCAGGCAAGGCCATGAAGGTGCTCTGAGGGCTGGAGCACCTTTCCTATGAGGAAAGGCTGAGAAAATTGGGATTGTTCAGCCTGGAGAAGAGAAGGCTCCGAGTTGCCCTTATTGTGGCTTTTCAGTACCCTAAAGAGCTGGAGAGGGACTTTGGACAAGGGGGACAGAGAGCAGGTTAAATTGGATATTAGGGAGAAATTCTTCCCTGTGAGGGTGGGGAGGCCCTGGCAAAGTTACCCAGAGAAGTTGTGGCTGCTCCATCCCTGGAAGTGTCCAAGCCCAGGTTGGACAGAACTTGGAGCAACCTGTTCTACTGGAAGGTGTCCCTGGCCATGGCAGGGGTTGGAACTCGATGAGCTTTATGATTCCTTCCAGCCCAAACCATTCTAGAATTCTGTAGTACACATGGTTTTCCTTGACAGGAGCAAAATTCCAAGGAGAAGGAGACTTTGAGGAGGGCAGGCTGAGGGAAGGTCCTTGCAGCTTTTCAGAGGAGCAGAGACCTGGGATTAGACCAGATATCAGGATCCTCTGTAGTGAGTGATGTAGGTAATACAAATAAAAGGAGGGCAGGCTGATGGCACCTTCCACATGTCTCTGCCAACTGGGCAAGGACTGAAAGGATGCAGGAAGTCTGTTGGCTCCAGCTGAAGGGAAAAACAGGTGTGAGAGCCAGGCTGGCAGTACAAATTAAATTTGGGGGTTGCCTGCACTCAGAAGAGGGTCAAGGTGAGCTAATTACAAGTCTTGGTCATTTATAACCAAAGTCCCTCATGACAAGAAAGACATTGAGGTTACTGGAGAGAGAAGGGCAAGGGAGCTGGGGAAAGGCTGGACCACAATTCTGAGGATCAGCTGAAGGAGCTGGGGGGACTTATCCTGCAGAAAAGGAGCCTCAGGGGGACCTTCTTGCTCTCTACAACTCCCTGAAAGGTTTGTAGCCAGATGGGGGTCAGTCTCTTCTCCCAGGTAACAAGTGACAGGATGAGAGGAAGCAGCTTCAGTTACACCAAGGAAGGTTTAAATTGGATTTTAGAAAAACTTTCTTCACTGAAAGGGGTGTCAAGCGTTGGAAGAGGTTGTCAGGCAAGGACAGTGGTGGAATCACCATCCCAGGAAATGTTAAAAAATCACGTGGATGTGGTGCTTGGGGACATGGTTTGGTGGGGGCTTGGCAGTGCTGGGGGGAATGGTTGGATTTGATAATCTTAGAGCTCTTTTCCAACCTTAAGGATTCCATGATTTTAAGTCAGATCCAGGATGCAGCATGGCCAAGATGGCACTGTTGGGCCTTATTTTAATGGCACTCCCTTGGAGGCAAGACCAGAGCTGAGAAAGGTGATTGAACAAGAGGTTTAATTTGTTTTTTGGGGGGAACCAGAGCCTTGCAGAGCCTTTGGTCTTGTTCAAATCTCACAGCATTGCTGTGCTGAGCTGTGGAGATGTGATCCCAGCAAATCCTGCTTTTATTGCATGTGGCAAGGTGGAATTATGGTCTTCCAGCCTCGCAGAATGAGAGGGATAGTGGATCTAGCAGGCAGGTTCAGATCAAATAAGCCTGTGGTGGCCCAGAATCCCAATGTGTCTCACTGAGCATCATCTCTGTGCTTTTTTTCCCCCTATTATTTAGGTATGATGCAGCCATAAAACCAAAACTGCTTATACACCATGTAAAAGCTAATCCATGGGATGTTTGCAGAAGGCTTTTATAGATTGAGGTGTTTTTAGCATTTCAGAGATGCATCTGTGTGGAATTAAAGTTGCCCCTGTCAGCATCAAAGAGCTTTGAGCTGCTGAGGGAAGCTGTGAAGGTGGCCTTTGCATATTGACTGAATCTTTTTCAAGTTGGGATTTTCCCTCAGATCTAACCCAGGAGGGGGAGCTTGTGAAGATCAGTATTGGCAAATCAGTAGTGGGTATTGGTTTAGAAACATCCTTAGCAGCACAAAACAAAATAAATAACTTTCTTCACCTCTTTTTCTACCACTTGCTGCTGAGAAACCTGCTGGAACTCATGCTCCATCTCCAGCTTGCCCTGAGAAGGCAAACTGCAGGTGCCAGGGATTGAAGTGACAACCCAAGAATGGTTTTCTCTCTTTATGTATGTTTAGGTTATAAATCGATGGAGTGTTTCTTCTGGGGGAAGTGACAAAACTAACGTCAGCGTAAGTGTGGCTTCCCTTTGCATCAGAGAGCATTCCAGACCTATCCCAACCCCTGGGAATCCAAACTCATTTCTTCACCAGCAGGAAACTCCTTGCCTTGTGGGCATGAACAAGGTCATAAGGATCCTGGGATACCCTGGAATCTTCCTCCTCATGGAGCAGAAGGTCAATGGGTCCGGTCCATCTGCCTGCGTTGCTGTTGTCTTTGATTTCCCTTTGATATGAGCAACCCCAAAGTCAAGCTCCCAAGTCTCTCTCCAACCCTGGCAGTTTCCCATCCTCTCCTGGCAGCATGTCCCGTTGGCCTTAGTCCTTTCCAAGTTATGATGCTTTTCTTAATCTTCTTGCTCTTCTTCACTCCGCCTTCAACTCCAAGGTCAGAAAGGTGCTGCTGAGACTTGAATTAAACAAACTGACGTCTGCAGAATACAGACATCCTTTGGGAATTCCTAGGAATGATGGTGACCATTTTTAGGGATTGGTTTGGGTTTTAGTTTGGATGTAAATGCTTGTCCTCTCAGCACCAGCCAAACCTAGTCATCCTATCACACTAAACCCGTAATTCCTCTTGAAGGAACTACTCAATTGCCAGATTTTAAGGAAACACCAACAGAAGAATGGGACAAAGAAACAGCTCTTCTGTCTCTGTAGGAAAAGGCCTTGAAAATTCAACCATCACGTGTGTTTACTGCTGAGAATTTCTCCAGCTTCACTGATAAAACATCAGTTTTAAAGGGTCTTCAGCAAAGACCCAAAGGTTTGTCCCAGCACGTGTATTCCTCCCTTCTGAGTACCCTGACACAGGTAAACTTTGGAGAGGTGTTCCCTCTGTGTACACTTAAAAGAAAAGGAGGAATTTCCTTTGCTTCCTGTCCCAGAGTGGCTGCTGGCAGAGTTGGAAACACAATCAGGGACTCATAGAATTGTTAATGTTGAAAAGGACTTTTGAGATCAAACCCAACTAATAACCCAACACTAAACCATGTCCCCAAGTGCCACATCTACATATCTTTTAAATCCCTCAAAGGATGGTGACTCCACCACTGCCCTGGGCACCTGTTCCAGTGCTTGGCAACCCCCTTAGTGAAGAAATTTTCCCTAATAGCCAAACTGAACCTCCCCTGACACAACTTGAGGACATTTTCTCTTGTCCTATCACTTGTTACGTGGGAAAAGAGACTTCTCCCCACCTGGCTGCAGCCTCCTGTGAAGGAGTTGTAGAGAGTGAGAAGGTGGAGACAGGTTTGGGATGGATTCTGCTTTCCCATCACCCCATGGCCAAGGGGTTCTAATGCACATCCCACTGAGAGTGGGGTGTCCCCACTGCCATCAGCAGTGCTGCTGGGGTGGTATGTCAGAGGAAGGCAATTAAGGGTACCAGGATACTGCCTGGAATGCCAGCCAAGGCTTGATCTTGCCCATATTCGAAGCATTCCCAGGAACCAGGGTGGCACTGGCCAGTTATTTTGCTACAAACCAAAGTACGTTGCTAGTGCTAAACTGGTTGAATCTCAGAGGACACCAGTATAGAATTGTCCTTTCTTGGGCAATAAACTTGGATTTTTCTGTTTTTTTTTTTTTCAGTTTATTACATGAAATCTCTTCCATGTGACAAGTAGTTTCTTATATCTGTACATCAACTATGAAGTGCTTGAATTGGAATCACCCTCACCTAGTCCTGATTAGAATTTCATGGAGGAAAGCACAGAGGATCCCACCTCCACCTGCACATTCCCAAATGTGCAGCAAAGTGCAGGAGCCTCACTGATAGTGGCTTTAAACTGAAGGAATGTCACTTAGATTGAATATAAGGAAGAAATTCTTCCCTGGGAGGGTGGGGAGGCCCTGGCACAGGTTGCCCAGAGAAGCTGTGGCTGCCCCATCCCTGGAACTATTCAAGATCAGGCTGAATGACACTTTGATCAACCTGGTCTAGTGGAAGATGACCCTGCTCATGGCAGGGGTTGGAACTAAATGGTCTTTAAAGACCATTCTACCCCAAACCATTCTGTGATTATTTGTGGCTTTAGGGACCAATCAGGGATGTACATACTATTCCCCAAAGCTAAGTTTTCAGTGCTAGAATTAAGATATGACCAGCAAGATCTGATGACTGCAGTTTGAAAAATCAATTTTTTAGTGCATCTAATAGATCTCTGTATGTCCTTGCCATGACCCTTCCAGCTGAAAATATTCTATGATTCCATGGTAATTTTTTTCTCCCTTGCAGTCTTCAACCTCAGAGCAGTCAAGGAAGGTGGAGATGTTTTGTTGTTTGTTTTTTTTTTTTCCTGACTCAAAAGGAAGTTACAGGGTTTGTAGGCAGGAATTCTTTTCTGCTGTTGTGCTGGAATTTGGGACAGATTATCTCTGTCCACCTGAAGAGACCTTGAATCTAAAAATAGCATCTCAGGAGCAACTGCTTTGCTTTCCTCACCTTCCTCCCAAGCAGCCAGTCTGTCTCTGGGGATTTCACACTCTTGCCCTTCCATTTTATCCCAGACCAAAGTGGAAGCTGGTGCAGACCCTGAGCAGAAAACTGAATGAGTTGTGTGTGTTGAATATTTATTTATCCCCTGGACAGTTTATTTGCAGCCAGGAAGCACAAAAGGAACCAAAGGCTTGGAGACAACCACGGCAGGATTTGCATCAAAATACCCCCCCATAAACACAGGACATCCTGAGTAAAATTTAGTGTCTGGGATCCACCAAATTGTGGTTTTTAAGGTTGCAATAAGCAGTGAGTGGCTTCCACCTGGGTCACAAATACCTCTTTGTAGCAGCTTTAAGGCATCTTTTGCTGCCCACGTGGATGTCTGTTGGAATGTGAGGTTGGTCCTGACTCACACAGCACAGTCCTTCCTTCCTAATCACTCCCCTCACTTTGAGTTGTTCTTTACCTCCCCTATGGCTACCAAAAAAATCCCACTGTTGGAAACCTTCCTTGGAGTTTGTTTCTGTGTTTAAAAGCCTGACCTTTGCCTGGCAGACTGCAGGCTCCAACATGCAATTTCTTTCCTGGTTTCCTCCTAAATATACACAGTTACCACGGTCTGAATTCTGCTAGCTGAGAGCTCTTCACATTAAAGCAGAGTAGTGGCTATTTTCAAGCTGCTTTCTACTACAGAGGAAATATTTTTCCTGTGTAGTTCTGTGTTCTCAGGGTAAAGCATCTCCAACACTGCTACTCCCTGGGAGTTAATTGCTAAAGAAATTCCAATGCTTGGGCTGGACATCCAGAGGGATTCACATGCTCTGTAACAGTGTGGCATGAAAGTGGAGGCTTTACAGGCTTAAAAAAAAAAAAAAGGCCAAGGTTTTGCTTCTTTTACACTTTGAAAGGAATGGAAGTGACACTCCTGCCTTCCCCCTCGGCTGGAGTCCTTTCATCCAGCTCCATTAGAGAGGTTTGAATCCCATACATATTCCTCTTTTCCTGCCATCATCTGGCTTTGCATTCATGTTAAACAGCAGCCCTTTGCTAGTGCTGAGGTCAGAGCAGAGCTCCCAAATTCCTCTGATTCGCCGTATTAGCTCCTTGCTGTGCTCTGCTCCCTGCAGTGGCTTCTGCTTTGGCTGGAGCCCTGTCCTGAAGCTCTCAGACTCAGTTTGTAACTCATGGAATCACAGAATGGTTTGGATTGGAAGGAACCTTAAACATTATTGAGTTTGACCCTCCTGCTGTAGGCAGGGACACCTTGTACTCCACCAGGTTGCTCAGAGCTCCTCCCAGCCTGGCCTTGAATGCTTCCAAAGACAAATCCACAATTTCTCTGGGCAAAAACCAACTCTCAGATCCAGTTCCATCTCCCTGTTTGTCCTGAAAAAAAAAGCATTTACACCAAAATCCAGCTTAAAAAAATTACAAAGATTTTTCTGCCTTTCTATGATTTTTTGCTATTTCCCCCTAGAAAGCTTTTCTGTCTTAATTCCTTATTTCTCTTCTTATATTGAGATTTTTCTTAGCTTTTCTCTTTGGACACATGGAGATGTGTCCATTCCACCAAAGCACTTGCTTTGAGATCTGACAGAGTGGTGAGAAAAAGGGGAGAGCGTGGAATGACAGGACAAGAGGGAATGGCTTTGAGATGAGCAGGTTTAGATTGGATATTAGGAAGGAATTCTTCCCTGTGAGAGTGGGGAGAACCTGGCACAGAGAAGATGTGGCTGCCCCACTCCTGGAAGTGTTCAAGGCCAGGTTAGAGCAACCTGGTCTGGTGAAAGGTGTCCCTGATCCCTTCCAACTCCAACCATTCTATGGTCTGTAATTTGTGATTCTGTGAATATTGATCAATATTGCAGCTCATCCCCACTCAGGGCTCTGTGTCTCCCTGGTGTTCTCTGCTACATGACAGAATTATTCCTTTACTTTCTGTCCACCTGCCCTTTCAGTGACTCACTGCTCCCAGGTGGGAAAACTTGTCTCCTCTCCATGGGAACCTCCTTTCCTGGGCTGAGGCTGGTGGTGGAGGAGCTCAGATGGTGGTGGTATCGTCAGGGTCATCCCTCACTGAGGAATTAGAAAGTTGGGAATCTTTGCTCCTCCTGCTGCTGGCTGAGTGTCCCTCTGCTGCAAGGGAAGCTCCACTTCTGTGGAGAGTGTCTCTGTGCCACATCTTTAGTCCTCTCTGCACTTCTTAAAGGCTTTAGTAACCGGCAAGTTTTAGAGGCCAATTAGGGCAGTTTTTATAGGGAGGAGCACTGCATAAAGTCCAGTAATTACTGCAATAAATCCTGTTATGAAAATGACGTCAAACCTTAATTCCTTCAGCCATAAACCATCTGTCAGCTACTGGGTATCCAAATATACCATCAATCAGAAGTTCACCTCCTTCTGTACATCATCTGACACCTCCTGTCCCAAGAATCAGACATCAGTTACTCTGTGTTGCTCAGAGAAACATCCCATTCTCTGTATCCTCTGCTCCAACACCAGGAAGGGACCACCAGCAAAATGAAGCTCCTGGTTGTTTAGACTCTAAAATCTAAATAATTCTTTGTAGAGTTTAAATTAAAGACTATAAAAAAATAGTGCTTTGGGTGCACTTGATCCCCTCCTGAATCCCTGGGTTCCCCCATGAGGCAGCTTTGAGTGTTTCCAGAATTTTAGGGAATCTAATCCTCTGTATCTACCAAGTGGACTCTTCAGCATTGTCCCAGAAATGGGTGGGATGTCAACCAGCTGGATTAACAAGAATATTCTGGGAAATAGCCTGTTCCTCATGCTGGTGGGACCACAGGCTTTCTTTGCAGCCTTCAGGAGGTTTAGGAATCACTGCAAAGAGCCCTTGAGGGTCTGTGAAAGACCTCCTTGATCATTGCCTGTTCACCTTCATCTGTGTGTGGCCTCACTGGATTTTGGCTCACAGAAACCCCTTCAGGGTGGATGAAATTCAGAGAACACAGAAGCAGAAAACATGTTTTTATACCCCAGCAAATGCTGAGTATTTCAAGTTTCCTACCTGATTTCCAAGTTAAAGCCACAAATTATTTCTCCTCTTTTTTCCCCTTTCTGTACAAAGTCAGGCACTTCCTTTTATTTTGCTTTTCTCCTAAATGAAAAAAAAAAAGCATAATCTTTGTAGCTCAGCAGCATAAAATGAAAGGACTGCAACTACTTGTTTCCAAGATGGGAAGGAAAATTTATCATCTCTAAAGAAACAAGGCAGCTTTCCCATTTTCTAATCACTTTTCATCGACATTGATCCAAAGATGGATGAGACACCCTGGGCCACATTTATCTTCCAAATCCCCTGCTCTGTGCTCTGAATAACTTCATTGTGGTCCTAAAGTCATCATTGTTGTGGGGAGAGACCATTTAGGTCATGAAACATCCTTCAAGTTGACACGAGAGGCAACGAAACCAGCATGGGAGTAGCTGGTTCTGGGGAGTTATCACAGAGTGCTCTGTGGAAAACACTGAACTGCTCTTCAGGTTATTCAGGGTATCCATAAAAATCAGATTTTAAAAAATGGAAAGAAATAAATCCCAACAAAACCCAAAAGCCACAAAACAAACACGAGGAGATGCAGCTGAGCAGTTCACACATTTCATGTTTTTTTGGATGAAGGGGGAAATCAAAGCTGTGCCTCAGAGCAGCCAGTCAGGCTCCTGCCCCCTGTTCATGCTGCTCCAAAGGAAAAGAGCTGCACAAGGATCCAGGTGCTCTGGATGGAGCCAGCCTGGACCTTTGGAGGCAGAAGAATGTGCAGAGAAGTGTGGAGGGAACAGGAGGGGATTCTGCCCTTCTGCTCCTCTCAGGTGAGACCCCACCTGCAGAGCTGCCTCCAGCTTTGGGATCTCCAGCACAGGAAGAACATGGAGCTGTTGGAGTCAGTCCAGAGGAGGCACCAAGATGATCAGAGGGATGGAACAGCACTGCTGGGAGGAAAGGCTGGGAAAATTTGGATTGTTCAGCCTGGGAAAGAGAAGGCTCCAGGGAGACCTTAGAGCCTCTTCCAGTGCCTAAAGGGGCTCCAGGAGAACTGGAGAGGGACTTTAGACAAGAGCATGGAGTGCCAGGAGGAGGAATGGCTTCAAACTGGCAGAGGGCAGGGTTAGATTGGATGTTAGGAAGAAATTCTTCCCTGTGAGGGTGGACAGGCCCTGGCACAGGTTCTCCAGAGAAGCTGTGACTGCCCCATCCCTGGAAGTGTTCAAGGTCAGGTTGGATGGGGCTTGGAGCAACCTGGTCTGGTGTGGGGCGTTTCTGCCACACTGAATTAGCTGATCTTCAAGGTCCTTCCCAACCCAAAGCATTCTGTGAGTCTGTGATGATTCTCTGAAGACCCCCAGGGCAGGGAAGTGCTAATCCACCACCAGACCCTTCCATGACCACCCTGAGCCCAGCACAGGTGACTCTTTGCAATCTGCCAGGACCAGCTTTAGAAGGAGAGGGCTGGCTGGATTATTCCAATGCCCTTTGCATTTGTCTTTCTCAGGCATTTGGAGGGTTTTGTTGGCACTGCACCTTCAATGCCTTTTATCCCGAGTCTTCTCCCTCTGCCTTAAAGATGTGCAGCCACAATGAAAGTCCCAGCTCAGAGAGGGAGACTCTGCCAGCCCCCGGGGTGGTGAAGGCCTCCAGTCTGCCCTGTGCAGCAGGTTTTACCCCATCTTTGAGTCTGGATGCTCCCTCCTTTCCCACCCCTCCAACACAGCATTCCTCTCCGCCGTCCTGGCACCAGGAAGGAACTGATAAGCATTTCCCCCCTTGCTGATGGCCAGAAGCTCCTGGGCTGTGTCAGGCCAGAGAAATGGCCCTGTCTCTGGCTCTGTGAGTTACTGGCAGAGCAGCCCCTGCTGCTTTCAGCCCCTGTCTGGGGCCATTCCTGGCTGGCTCCGAGGTGCCAGGCCCTGGGCCAGCTCCAATGCCTTTTCCAGCCGGATTACACAACCCTCTCTTTCCAGGTTTTTTGCTTCTTTTCTGTGCAGAGTTAAGTTTTCCCTTCTGTCTGCAAGGATTGCTAAGGCCCCACACTGGAGCTGGAGGAAAATGCCAGAGCTGGAACGTGAACCCAGAGGCTGTTTCTCTGTGCTGTTCAAGTGGCCATGACCCCATGAAACCCTTTTCCATATGGAGGGAAAGAAAAGGGGAGCCATTCCCAGGAGACTGCTACCAATTCCCAGGGTATCTGGTGCCAAGTGGAGATTTTCCTTTGTCTGCCAACATCCTCTCCAGAGCTCAGCCAGGCTGATTAACCTGCTCAGAGATCCGAGTGGGCACCAAGTGCTTCTGTACCCAGCCCAGAGGCAGCACCTCCACTCACTCACAGCACCACTAGAGAAGTCTAATTCTCTTCTGAGAAATGGGAAAGCTGAAAGCCTCTCTATTTCCTCATTTCCCAGAGCTCTTTTTCATCTTCTAACTGCAAACAGACAATCCTTGGAGTCACTAAGCCTGCTGTAGTCATCACACTGATAAGGAGGGTGGAAACCACCATATGGGGTCACACCCAAGGCCAGTTTGTGCCTCCTTTTCATGGCAGAGTAAAGAGAAGCTTGGAAAAATAAAAGAGCTGTGCAGGCTCATGGTAGTGCATCTTCAAATGATCCCCAAGACTCCAGTAATTCCTGCTCAGAGACCCCCCCAGAGTGCAGAATGGTGTCACTTCATTTCATAGTCCCGAGTGGATTTTGCTTTTCTGAATAATTTCCACGTGTTTTTGTAAGTTTGGAAGTTTCCAGCATGATTCGAGAGCTGTGGAAAGGTGATCTGGAGTTTGGCTGGGCACTGTTTGCAGGTCCAGCTCCTGGGCTTTACTCCTTGGTGCCCTGTCCTGCTCTGTAGTTCTCATGTTGGAAGAGATGATCCCTCCCATCAGTGGTCCCTTCCCACCATCCAAAACCCACTCAGAGCTTCCCAGACCTTTTTCACATCCATCACAATCTCTTTAAGGATGAAAAGTTGTGGTCTATATAATCTTTGCTCCTCCAAAACGTAGTCCATGGCTGCAAACTGGCCACTGTTACCACTTCCTTCTGTCAGGAAGCCCAAGGAGTGCACATAATATTCAAGATGCAGGTGCACTGCCAATATAATATTTGCTGTTTCATTCTCTCTTCCTTTCTTAATTTTTCTCTTCTTAATAGCTCACAACATTTAATGTCTGGGTTTTATCACCACTGAATAATTATTGTAGCCCTTGGGTGTTGTTCCTCAGTGACAGGTGTGATCAGAGGTCATTGCTGGAGATGTGAACTTAAAATTGGTTTTGTTGGGGGTTTTTTTCCCACTCTTTCTGTTCCCTGTATGGATTTAAAATTGGTTTTGTTGGGTTTTTTTTTCCCACTCTTTCTGTTCCCTGTATGGATTTGCAGCTGCTCTCACTCACTAGTCCATGCCAAGGAGGGCTCTGAGGTTTGCTGATCACATTCAGTACATGATCAGATCTGGGTGCATCCTCTCCCAGCATGAAGGAGAGGCTGAAGATCAGGAATGTGGCAGATGGAGAGACTTTTAAATCAGGGATTGGCTGGGAATAGAAGAACCTGATGCTGAAGGTGGCTGTAAATAATGCCAGCAAAAGAAGGGCTTTCATTTGAGGGGGGGGAAATGGAATTATTTATGAACTTCATGCATAAGATCACTTGTGTTGCTCTGTTAAATAATACAGCTGTGGACAGTGGTGTAACTTTGGAAACTTGTGACATTTCAGCAGTGGTGGGAGAAAACAGAATGTTTTTCATTGAAAAATCTCTCTTGGCCAAGGTTGTTTTTCTTCACCTCTTGGGAAACTTAATTTCATTCCATTTTTTTTTTGCTCTGTATGTGCTTTTGTCTCTTTGTGTACCTTCTTGCTGCATCTTCTCAGGCAGACTAATGGTCTGCAAAAAAAAACTGTAGGTAGAAATTTCCCTTCAGGAAGCCTCAAACTTGTCTCATTAAGACACACAGAGATAAATAGGTTTCAGGTTTTTTGCAGGTCAGTTTTTAGTGGTTCTAAAATAAGTTAAAAAAAAAGGATAATGAAATAAGTCAAGAATTTTATCACCTTTTCTGTCCTATAGGTATTAATCATCATTGTCTTAAATCATGGAATAAAGTAAGAATAACACCAGCAGCATAAGCAAATTCTGGATTGTAGAGTTTGGTGAAAACCTCAGATGCAGATTTCAAGAAATGGAGTGGTTTACATTCTTTGACCAATACTTTTACAAAACCTTATTAAAAAAACCCAAGCAAACAAACCAGCAAATCTCAAAGTGCTTAAAAATGTTTTTTTCCTCTATTTGAATTAAAATAATTTCATAATGTTTTCACTTCACATTGAGATGACCTGGTTTACCTGGTTTGTACATTAACCACTAAATGCTCTCACCCCAGAGCCCTCTCCCTGGGAGTAGGGAGGATACAGAACCAACTTCAAGTACAGTTTATTTTTATATTAAAAGCTAAAGTTTGCAGAAGCAAAATTTGTCTTGGGTGATGCAGTGAAAGCTGCCCCTGCAAGGAGAATTTTACAGCACCTTTCCTGTCAGCACTGCAGTGTGGAGGTGGGAAAAACACCAGGCTTACAAAACTGTCTTAGGAAAGGACAAAATGAGGAGCTGAGGCATCTGGATTAGCGTGTGGCAGATGGGCTTTGAGGTTCCCTACAGGGCTACAACAATCTCTGCAGCATCCTGGAGCACAGGCACGACCCCACAGTCTCCATGTGGTTCCATCTCCCCTCAGTCCATCCACTTTGGTGACAGCATCGAGCTGTGACACGTCCTGGGCTGCACACAGAATAGAATCACAGAGTCATAGAATGGATTGGGTTGGAAAAGACCTCCAAGATCATCAAGTCCAACCCTTGGTCCAACTCCAGTCCCTTTACCAGATCATGGCACTCAGTGCCATGGCCAAGCTTACCTTAAAAACCTCCAGGGATGGGGAATCCACCCCCTCTCTGGGCAGCCCATTCCAGTGCCTGAGCACTCTCTCTGCAAAGAATTTCTTTCTGATCTCCAGCTTCAATTTCCCCTGGCAGAGCTTGAGCCCATCGTGCCCCCTTGTCCTATTGCTGAGTGCCTGAGAGAAGAGACCAACCCCCACCTGGCCAGAACTTCCCTTCAGGCAGTTCCAGACAGTGCTGAGGTCACCTCTGAGCCTCCTCTTCTCCAGGCTGAACACCCCCAGCTCCCTCAGCCTCTCCCCACAGCACTTGTGCTCCACTCCCTTCTCCAGCCTCGTTGCTCTTCTCTGGCCCCACTCCAGCCCCTCAATCTCTTTCCTGAACTGAGGGGCCCAGAACTGAACACAACACTCAAGGTGTGGCCTCCCCAAGGCAGAGTCCAGGGGAAGGGTCACTGCCCTGGGCCTACTGGCCACGCTAGTTTGGATCCAGGCCAGGATCCCATTGGCCTTCTTGGCCACCTGGGCACACTCTTGGCTCATGTTGAGCTTCCTGTCAATTAGTACCCCAAGGTCCCTTTGTGCCTGGCTGCTCTCCACCCACTCTGTGCCCAGCCTGTAGCCTCATGTCTGTCCCTTCTCGTCTCCCCAGACTTCTCTCCTTGTTGCCATCCCGCTGCTTTCCTCCCATCCTTCCACTTGCTGCCACTTTCCCTTTGGCAGGTGGCTCAGAAGGGCTCTGTGCCCCTGTCATGGGCTGGGAAGCCTTTTTTTTGCCCCGTGCTGGAGTGTTTGTGGGGATAATTAGCTGTGACAAGCATCACTCGTGGTTGGAGGAGGGAAGCTGAGTGGGACAACTCATTTAAAATCTCTGCACAGACACCCCTTCATGAACACACATCCTCCAGAGCCTCAGCCCTCCCCAGAGCCTTGTCTTGGTGCATATCAGCAGAAACATTGAAATACACTCTCTGGATCAATATCCATGGTGGGATGCTGGGGGAGACTTGGCCACCAGCAGTCAATAAAGCCTGGGAGGCTTGGGGTGGAGTTGATGGAAGTGCTTTTGGATCCAGAACTGAGCTCCAGCTCGTCTCACAGCAGGACCTCTCTGGTGAAACACTGAGCAGGTCCTGCTGCAATTAAAGAGCCCACAAATAGCTGTGCTGCATCTACATCAAATGCAGGGTTATGTTGAGAAAGACCTCTTTGCAATCTGGATTTCATAAGCTGGTTTGGGTTGGAAGGGACCATCAAGTTCTCATCTCGTTCCCTGCCGTTGTCAGGGACACCTCCCACTAGATCAGGTTGCTCCAAATCCCACCCAACCTGGCCTTGAACACCTCCAGGGATGGGGCAGCCACAGCTTCTCTGCCCAACCTGTGCCAGGGCCTGACCACCCTCACAGGGAAGAATTTCTTCCCAATATCCCATCTAAACCTACCTTGTCATTTTTATGCCGTTCTCCTTTGTCCAATCACTACATGCCCTTGTAAAAGCAGAAAAGAAAATTGAAATTCTGAAAACCGTATTCGGTTTTTCAGTGGAAATAGGAGTGGCAAAAACTTCAGCTGAAAACCAAAAAATCTGGGCGTTAGTTGATAGAGATAACAGACAGAAAACCAACATTTTCTTCCATGAAAATAGACAGTTTGCACACATAGTGTCATTATTATTGGACCCCAACTTTATTCTGGATCGGGACCTGCACAGAAAAAATTTGTCTTTGATACAAGGGGAGGTAAAAACATGAGACTGGTTGCATTGGTACTAACCTTTCTTTCTTTCTTTCTCTCTCCCTCTCCTTTTTTACACTTTCCTCCTCTTGCAGCAAGAAAAACAGCAGACACCAAACAAGAGACCCTGGGAAGGCATCAGGAAAGTGCAGTCCCCACCATCATGGGTTAAAAAGGACATGGAACCTGTGGCACAGTCTCCCCTAGAACTAAAAACTGTAGAGTGGGAGAAAACAGGGGCCACCATCCCCTTGGTGGGACAAGACATTATTGACCTTCAGACAGAGGTCTGAGCAGAAAGGGAAGAAAAAGGACTTTTTTTTTTTCCGGAAAACAAACGAAACAAACAAACAAAAAAAAAACAACAAAAACCCCACGTTTTAAAGAAATGATTAAATTAAATCGGAACCGAGCAAGAGAAGTGTTTGGTTTCTTTTGAAACCTTTGGTAAGATGGAGTAACTTTTGTATTGTTCCCAGCAGCGAGGGGGGAAATATTACTTTATAGAGTATAGTAGCTGTAGGTTCAGGACAACACGAGCTTTCCCAGGTAGGACTGGAGAAGAAGTGAGCCTGGAAGAGAGCGAGGACGAGGCAGAGGGTGGGGAGGGGCTGCAGGGGACGAGCTCTGCCGAGATGCTTTTGGGTTCTACTGCACGCCAGGAGGTGTGGAAGGACGCCCAGCAGCCACCACCACGAAGGGCCACGAAGATCAGGGTTGTTTGGTGACCATGAGAGGGGACACCTGCAGGAGCCTCGCTGGGATGTGGCCTTTGGGGTCCGAGCCTCGCCCCCCCACTTCTCCCTCACCAGCTCAGCCGAGAAGGAAGGAGATGGGATGCACCAGGAAGACGTTCCCACTCCCACGTGCCACACCATGGCCTGGAATGGTGGCACAGCCGCAGAGGGTGCCCATGGAGCCTGGAGGGGAGCGGTGGCATCGCCCATGGCTCAGGTGGGGAGAGGAGCTGGGACTTCCTCCTCCCATCCTTCCATGGCTGAGTTCCTGCACCCTCAGGAAGGAGCGGGACAGGTGCAGGAGGACAGGACCAGCTCCAAATCCTCGCCCCGGCTCCAGGGAGAGGAGGGTGGAAGGTGGTAGAAACCAGACCAACAAGAGGAATGTAGGTCGTTTCATTGACTGTTAAATAGATAAACTCAGCACCAGGGGCTTGCAAAGGTCCTCTTGGCCTCATCCTTTGGTTTTGTTTTGTTTTCTGTTGTTTTTCCTTGCTTTCGGACTCAGAGTTATTCCAAGCTGCCCCTCCCTGGAAGGCAGAGAGAGAAAGAGGACAAGACAGATCCTGCCGATGTACCTGGAGAGATTGGAATACAGAGACATTGCCTTAGGACATTGAGACAAACTGACAACACGAATAACGTCCACTTGGAAACAAACAAAAAAAAACAAAAAAAAAATCAAACGAAATATTCTATTTTTTTCCTTCTTCTTTTTCTTTTCTTCAATAAAAAGAGAACTTGAAACCCGAGACCTTTCTTTTCTTTGGCTCTCGTCATTTCGAATGCCTTGCTGTGCCGTAGGACTGCTCAGGCACGGGGAGAGGATGCCACCTACTGAGGGTGGAAGGCAACTTGCTCCCTGGAAAGTTTGGGATGGTGGGAACATACAGCCCCTCCGGCTCTGGCTTGCAATGTTTTGCTTTGTTTCCTTCAGTTTGGGCTTTGGGTATTTTCTCCTCACTGGCTTTTCTCCTCCCTCCCCACTGCCCAGAGCCAGCGAGCAGGTTTTTGGTCCCACAAGAAGGAGGAGGTGGAACTGAATCAGGAGAGCAGGACACTCATAAAATACTATGTTTTCATTCCACCATGTACACAAACCAACAAATTTAATTTATTTTTTTTCCATTAAACATTTCTCAAGGCTATTTACACAAAAAAAATCTACATTTCACCCCAACAAGTGTTGTGCAATGTTTTTATCATTAAAAAATATGCCACTGACATTACATAGAGGCTTCATTTTTTTTTTGTTTTATTGTTTTTATCATTCCCAGCCCTGTCTGTCTCATGTTTGGAACAACTCTGCCAGTTTTGGAGCTGAGTAGTGACAAACCTCTGGTTGTGAGTGGGCAGATTGTGTCAGAACAGCAGGAAAGCTTGAACAGGGTCTGAGTCATGAACTTTTTAATAAAAAAGAACAAACCTCACATTTTTAGGAAGAAACTACCAAAGGATACAAGATGCAAAACAATCACTGCCCCCAGTTGCGCTTCCCCCCTGGGGAGATGTTGCTTGTTGTGCCAACATCTCTGCTTTGAACTTTCCTTTGGGCCACCTGGGTGTTCTCTGGGGACAATGGCATTTACTGTGCCATTAACTGTAGAATATGAAGGATGGAAAGGAAAACTTAAATAAACCCAAATAGTTAAAAATTAGGGAAAGTATTGCTTAGAAAACTGTGATGTTATTGTTCAATTTTAGGTTATTCTCTGAAACAGGAAAGCACAAAGGCCTCCCTCAGATGCCGGGTTGTATGATATTGTAATTATGATAATTACACATGATGAATTTTAGCATACAGATATCTTTCTACTGTGTTTTAATTATTTTCTCTTTTTTTCCCCCTCCTTCTCCTGCCCAGCTGAGCTTGCCCTCTTCACTCCAGCCTTCCCCGTCCACCCATTCACTCCAGTGCCCACTTTGCAGGACATTAAGGGTGTTATGTAACTACGGAGATAAAATGTTTGTTTCAAAACTGTTGATACTCGATTTTCTCTTCTCAGCTCCTCCAGTTAATCCTGTTTTCCCATGCCATGCCCCCTGCCATTCCCTCCCCTCCTTCCTCTCCGTGTTCAGCAATTTTTTTATTTTTTTTTCCTGTACAGTTTTCAGAGCACAAAATGAATGTGTCTTATTTCTAATAAAAGAGGTGGAAACTCCAGCCCTGTCTGCTTTTTAACATGTGGTTTGCATCACTCCTGGATTCTGGGAAATGCCTCTCCTGACCCCACAAGCTGCACCTTGGATCTTTACTCTGGCAGAGTCATAACCCAGGGCTGAACTTACCCAATCTTTAGCTTTGTATCTTCTGGACACCCCTAAAACTACATCCCCCTGTGATTGTATTTCCAGGACATGAGGAATTCCCTTTTCTGTGCAGAGCAGCCTGTTTTTCTGCAGGTGTCTCAAACCCACACCGTGGTGCCTCCTTTCCAGTATCTTACCATGAGAAGGGCTGAGTTTTAATACAGGTCTGGCAGCATTTCTGGCAGAGGGATGTTGGGTTATGGTTTCCAACAGGGCCAGGGTAATGCTGATGCTGCCCTGCAAAGCCTGTCATGGAATTACAAAATGATTTGTCTTGGAAGGAACCTTAAAGACCATCCATAGGCAGGGTCACCTTCTACTAGACCAAGTTGTTCCAAGCCCCATCCCACCTGGCCTTGGACACTACCAGGGATTGGGCAGCCACAGCTTCTCTGGGCAACCTGTGCCAGGGCCTGTCCACCCTCCCAGGGAAGATTTCCTTCCTAATATCCAATCTAAACATGCCCTACTTCAGCTTAAAGCCATTCCCCTTTGTCCTATCATTACGTGCCCTTGTCCAAAGTATCTCTCCAGCCTTTTTGTTGCCCCCCCCTTCAGGTACTGGAAGACTCAACCTCACCTGGATTTCCCTGCCACCTCCTGCATGACCAGGCAGGCCATGAGCAGGAGCACAGCTCAGTGAACAGTGGAGGTTGAGGATTTCACTCATAAAAAGTGACAAGAAATTAATTGAGTGACAAATTATTCCTTTACGTGGTGCTTACCCTTGAATGCCTGAAATCTTCCAGGAAGGAAATATGTCCTTATCTCCCTGACTCTGGTCCATCACCTGTTTGACAGATTTTAGGTTTATAGGCAGGACTACAGGAGGCTTTAGGACTTGTCAGATGGGATCCAGGGCTGTGCTTTCTGGAGCTTTCATCCAAAGCCGTCATGACCCAGCAGGTCCTCAGATGTAATGACTTGGACTGGCTGAAATAATTTGGATGTCCTGAGACATCTGGAGTAACTGCAGAGGTGTGAGACTGCCTGGAGGATCTTAGCCCAGTCTCCCCTTCCCTGAGCCATGACCCAACACTTCTTCAATCAGCAGTGCTTGATGGTGAGTCCCAGGGCTTCTCCATCCTTCCTAGGGAGGTGTTCCTCACCCTGCATCTCTTATACTGTGATTCTTGGTGGACTTCAGAATGCTGGGTTAATGGTTGGACTCGAAGATCTTGAGGCCTTTTCCAACGTGAATTATTTGATGATTGTGTAGCATTAACAGGCAGAAGGGAAATACCACCAGGCACCACACAGGGCGATGGGCCAGGATGGCAGGAGAGCCCAGATTTTGGATCACAGCCTTAGAGGTGCAACAGGAGCTCCTGCTGCTTCTCACCAGAGGGCGCTGGAAGGAGTGTTCCTTGTTTGTCCACCTTGTTCCTGCAGTGTTCATGGGACTGTCAATAATAGCACTGCCCCAGGTGAGGGTGCAGCAGGTCAGTGTCTGTAGAGGGGATTGGGGTTTGCACTGTGGGTTTTTTTATGTGGTGGGGCTGCAAGGGAGGGTCACTGGGTACTTCAGCTTGGAAAAGTCCTCCTGAGGGCCCCTTGAACTGTCCCATGATTCTGTGATCCTGCCTTGCAGTCCCCCAGGCTGCAACCATGAGGCAAAGAGAGAACACCTGCACCCCTGGGAAGGCCTCATTGCAGCCCTCCTGTACTTAAAGAGGGCTTCAAAAACAGGGAGAGTGACTTTTGCATGGGCAGATAGTGATGGGATGAGTGGGAATGGCTTTAAACTGGAGGAAGAGATTTAGATTAGGTATTAGGGAGAAATACTTTACTTGGAGGGTGGTGAGGCTCTGGCACAGGTTGCCCAGAGAAGATGTGGATGCCCCATCCCTGGAAGTGTTCAAGGCCAGTCGGACAGGGCTTGGAGAAACTTGGTCTAGTGGAAGGTGTTCCTGCCCATGGCAGGGGGGTTGGAACTGGATGGTCTTTAAGGTCCTTTCCAAACCAAACCATTCTATGAGTCTACACACACCATGAGCTCACAAGGAGAAAACCCAGCAATGTTGTGGAGGTGGATAAATGATGAGTTGTCCATGCGAGAAATCCTCTTGGCTGCTCCACTGGGAAAACTTGGCTGTGCTGAAAAATTGTGAAGAATCTGAAAACTGAAGGAAAAGCAAAATATTTCACCTGTTCTGCTGTGAGAGATGCACTTAAGCCCTTGACCAAACCAGCAGCAGTTTGGTGCAGGACCCAAAAGGTGAAGGCCTCAGATGTATCCGGATCAAGAACTTCCCCAGGAAACTCACAAAGGAGCAGTGACACAGTGAGCATCAGTGCACTTGAGCTGGGAACACTCATCATGTGACCAACACATGATTGGAGGAGGCTTTTCCAAGACTTACTTATCGAGGAATAAATCAAGTTGTGGGTACAAGGAGTTTCATTCACATCTTTCCATTTTTATGCATTTTGAGCCAACCCCTTTACTCTGTAAATATGACAACTTAAGTGAGCCTTCTTTGAGCTCTTACCTGTTATGATGATGATCCCTTGAGCTGGGACACCTCTCAAGATTGCTCTTCAACACAGAGAGACCTTATTTTAACAGCTGAGTTGTTCCTGCATTGCAACTGGACCGTGTGCCAGGTAAGTCTCCTCCTGAGCAGAGACACATCTCAAGGTTTGAGATTCCTTACCTAAGACTAAGAGACTCTTCTTTGCACAAGGTGGACAAATCCCTTACTTGTTACAGATTCTCATTAACTTGCTGCTAGCAGGCTGAATTAATAATGGTGTAACAATTCCAACCCATGTAAGCACTCCCTACTAATCATTACAAACTTTGTGGTGTAGATAACCCCATTAGTCATAAACCATTGTCCAAGTCTGAGATTAAAATTGGACCTGGCTGCACCTCAGCTCCATCAGGGGTTTAGAAAGCAAGGAGGTGCATTCTGAACCTTGTGACTCCATGGAAAGGTCTCTCTTCTCATTTTGTGTGTCTCAGGTCTCTGTGTAAGTCCTTCCAGCTCATTTCTAACTCAATTTTCCTTTATGTCTTTCTTCCATATATTGAGTAAAGGGGAACCTTGACAATGAACTTCATGAACTTTTACAGCATCACATTAAAACCACTTCTGCTGATATCTTTGACAATGGTGCTTTCAGAGATCTAAATCACCCATCCATGACAGCAGCCCACACAGGAAAAGGCCTGGCTGGAGCAAGACAACCATCCTGGAACATCTGGGTCCAGGGCAGAGGGTTCACTCTCTTTTGTGGCTGAAGGAAGTGCTTGGGCTCACTACACTCCTGTCTGAGCTGTTCAAAAGGAAGTGGGGCCTGAGGTGATTTTCTGTGCCTGAGCTCCTGTTGGGACAAGAGTGGAAAAGAAAGATGACTGTTGTTTGGTTTTGTTTGGTTGGGTTTTTTTCTTCATGATTTCCTCAACCCACTCCTACCAGGAAGAAGTCAGAGTCCTCAGGGGATCCATGTGGACCTCTCCAGGTGCTTGCTTGCTCAGACCTATTTTCATTCCTGATTTTCAAAAAAAAAAAAGCTTTTTATGTGTCTGAGGCTGAAAGCTGAAAGCTCCCTACGCCCTTTGGATGGTCCCATTTCCTGCCAAGCCTTGGAGATGGCAGCATGGAATACAAGCACAGTTCCTGAGCTGGGGTCATGCAGGACTTCATCTGGTGCTTAAAATCATTCCTTCCTGGACTTAAAAATCTGATAATCCTTTCAGGACCTGATGTGAGCCTTGCTCATCTCCTGTGTCCCAGAAACCCCAAAACTGCTTTGGCACATTGGTGAGGAGTAACATGGATTCTGAAGAGAACATGCAGCCCCCACGATAACCAGAAGAGCTGTGGCAACTTGACAGATGGAGACCCAAGAGCTCCCTCCTGAATAAATTCCCCTCCATGCAGCTGTTGCCCAGCTGTTTGCTGCTTTGAAAAGCAACAGTTCTTGGCTCCTGAGGAGGTTGCAAGAGCCCTTTGAGATTCTAAATTGGGAAAGAAAGGACAGATGTTGCATTTTGGAGGGAAACAGAGGACAGATCATCCTGATGATCAGCTCTAAGAGGAGACCTTAAAGCAGCCTTTCAGTACCTAGAGGGGATCCAGGAGAGCTGGAGAGGGACTTTGGACAAGGGATGAAGGGACAGGAAAAGAGGGAATGACTTAAAAATGAAGGAGGGCAGCGTTAGATTAGATATTAGGAAGAAATTCTTCCCTGTGAGGGTGGTGAGGGCCTGACACAGCTTGTCCACAGAAGTCGTGGCTGGCCCATCCCTGGAAGTGTTCCAGGCCAGGTTGGACAGGGCTTGGAGCAACCTGGGATAGAGGGAGGTGTCCCTGCCCACGGCAGGGGATTGGAACTGAATGATCTTGAAGGTCCCTTCCAAACCATTCCATAATTCTGTGACAACTCCATGATTTATGCAGCACACAGCAGGAGGGAGGCTGTTCTTTTTCTTCCCTCTAATGGAAAATGTGAGCTTCAAAGCCATGGAAATTCAAAATTAAAATACAACAATTTGCAGCAGCACTTTGACAAGTGACCTCTCCAAAGGTGGGGCAATGGCCAGAGGAAATAATGCACATGTTGGGGGCATTTGAAAGTGGGAGAGAAAGAAGGAGGCAAATTGTGCAGGAAGTAAAAGAAGTGCAGGGGAGTTTCTGTTCAGGAGAAATAACAAAATGAAAAGGCAAATTGTCCTCTCCTGGTCTGTGGGGGCTGAGGGTTTTCAGGGAATGGACAATCAAAGAGTTGCTTAACGTATAGCAGGAGTTTCTGGGCTTTGATCCGTTGTCTGGAATAATTGGCAGCTTCTTTACATCATCTCATGTTTGGACCCATAATTAATATTGTAACTCAAGCTTTGAGGTTTTGGCCAACAGAGGCTTCCATCACTCGTGGGTGTTCTGCATTTACATGAGGAATAAGAGGCCATGTCCCCTTCAAAGGGCTGGAAACCTGCTGGAAAAGCAGGAGCACAGAGGAAAGGCAGAGAAGCTTGACTTGAACACAGACAATTCAGCACCAAAAAGAAGGACTGAATGCTGAGCATCCGGTTCCTCCACAGAAACCCTTTGGGCCAAGCCATGGTACCCTTTGAGGTGGCAAATCCTCTCAGAAGGTGTTGCTGAATTTTCTGGAAGAGGATAAAGGCACAGAAGGAATTTCTGGCTCTCAGTTGCTGCTCAGGAAATCAACTCCCCTTAGAATCATAAAATGGGCTGGGTTGGAAGACACCTTCAAGACCATTTGGTTCCAACCCCCCTGCTGTGGACAGAGACACCTGAGATGGGGAGGGGTTGGCATTTCGGGGCTGACAACTAATGTTAGTTATCAAAAGGAAGTGATTTAAAAGCTTGGCATCACTGAGTCTGTCAGCTATGCCAGGACAATGCAAATCAATTGGTGTCTAAAAGCTCATCCCTGTTCAGTCCCAGACAGGGCTTTGGACCCATTATAAGAATCAGTAAAGACAAAAGTAAATAGAAAATGGATTACACTGCACACATAGTCAGCCAAAGAGTTCTTTTCCATAGTAATTAATTATCTTCCTTAAATAAAGCAGCTGATTTCCCCGAGCTTAGATCTGTGATCAGAATAATTTGTCTGTTCTCAGCAAAGCATCTCATAGACTTGTTGCACTGTGATATTGGTGGAGAAAATGAGAATTCATGGGAGTTGGGGATTAAAATAAAGGTGCCTGGGGGTAAAAGACTATGAAGGGACATGAGTCATTAAGAATGTTCCTCAATTAAGCTGTAGATTTATTTAATATTTTTATTCGAACCCATGGAACAAAACAAACAAAACAACAACAACAAAAAGTTGTGTTTGCCAGTAAAAGATGGGGAGGCAAAACTTTGAAGGACATTGTCAGTACAGAGAAGGATTGAGTCATCATCCAAGGAGAATTGGCTTCCTGGTGAGAGCAGGGAGGGGAACGGATGAACATTTCATGGCACACAGTCAGGCTCAGCTCAGGCCTCGTGCTGCAGCCTGGAAGGCTCAACAGATGGCAGTGAGAAGGGAGAGAGGCTTGGATGCACCAGGGAGAGAGGCTTGGATGCATCCAGGACAATCATCAAGCAGAGAAAAATAGAATCTCAAGCTTGAGGTGTAGCAGGAAAGACCTTTCCAGTAGCAGCAAAGAAGAGAGGATGATATTTAAAATTCTTTTGAAACACTCTGTGTGTCAAGGCACTGAGGGGCCCTGGGATTGCCCAAACTCCCGAGGCCTCTTGGATGGTAAGATCAACACAACTGGTCACTCATGGTCAGAGAAGGATTCACACTGAGAAGGGCTAATTGAAAACTCAGAGGAATCAAGACCACATGGTCAGGCTTAGAGAGTCTGGCTCCTTTAGTCCATTCAAACCACGTCAAGAGGATCTTGATTGTTGTGGATGGCTGTTGAAGGAGGGAACAGCAAAAAGAAAAGAAGAATTCTTTATCCTGAAGGATGCTTATGGTGAAACAGTCCCTGATTATAAAGACAGAAATGAAAAAAAATAAATTGGGAAGTTAGGCTGTGGTTTTGAGCTGGAAATGTGGTAAATTCTGCCCTGAGGGAGAGCTGGGGAGACAATAACATGGTTGGTTCAAGAGAGAGACCCACTGAAAAGGTGGTAGAGAAACCACACTCAGTGGGATGCAGGGCAGGGTGTTCCTCCTGCCCCAGATCCCTGTTCCTGAGCCTGGACATCCGTGGGGGTGAGTGAGAATTTCCAACAGGCACAAACACACACCTGGAATGTCCAGACACAGCCAGACACCCCCTCAGCACGGGCAGCACCCCATCAACACCCACAGCACCCACAGAAACATGTGCAGCCTGGATGGCTCCATCCTCTTCCTCTCTTCCATCCAATCAGAATGGAAACTATAGAGACATTCACATCTAACATGGGTCTCTCCAGCAGCTGGGCTTGGTCTGTCCACAGGTTGTCCCCAGGTCTCATTTCTCCCCAGTGACTGGCACCAGAATCCTTGAGCTCCTAAGACAGGTGGCCCCAGATCTCCTGCTCTGCTCACAGTCAGCCTGGCTTGCAGCAAACTGTACGAACACAGGCTGAAGATAGAAATAAGAAAGCAAATCATCACAGAAAATTATGAGGAATAAGTGACCTGCAGCCTGGGAGATGGGAGTGTCCTTTGCCACTCACTGAGCACTGAGCTCCATTGCTGTCAATGCAGCATTTCTTAAAGTTACTGTGCTCAGAAGAGGAAAGGGGTCAAAATTCACCTAAAGAACATCTTGAAAACTTAAAGACTCAGCAGTGGGTTTCTCCTGTCTGTATGGAGCAGCTTTTCCCACTGGATGCCAAAAACCACAAAATCTGGCAGCAAGAAAGAATCCTGGGCAAATACATATTGAAGGAAAAGCTTCCCTGAAGAGATGGGGCTGCCTTTAAAGCTGGAAGTGCAGGACTGCTGTGGAACTTCCTTTTTCGGGGTATTGATTGCTAGAAACTTGCCTAGGAGTCTTGGAGTGTTAAGGACTGGGATTAATTACTCCAAGTAACAACCTTTGCATATCCAACTAAGCTGTTTTCACTGGGCTGTGGAAATCTAGAGCTTGTCAAAGGCTGTTTGGAAAGCAGAGGAGAGACTTTCTGTGCAAAGTAACTGAGTCTGTGTGTCCCCTGCACAGTGTGTGGAGTAGGAGACCCAAATTCATGTGTTAATTCATGTTCTTAATTCATAATCCCAGTGGTTGCTTGGAATTACTACTCTGCCATTTAGAAACCACATCCTAAATTCCACTTTTAGTATTTTCCTTTTGTAATCAGGGGCTCCTACACCATCAGCACCCCTCAGGTTAAGAATTCTTGTTTTCTCTTGCTGTTCCCTCCCTCCCTTCAAGAGTCATCATTGCAAAGGGAATGGAAGGGATGAAAATATTTTAACCTAGCAATGAATTAAGCACAATTCTAACCCTTTTAAGAAAACAAACTTGTTGTTCTTTTAAAGCTTTCCAGACACATCTTACCTTTGGGAGATCAGGATGGTTTTTCTCATGGTCCCTCAGGAATCCTCCATCAGGAGACTGGGAATAACCCAGGCCCTTCATAGTTCCATTTGATTCCCAACCTGTCCTCTCGATATGGGCAGGCTTGTACCAGACTCACCCTATTTGGGTCCTCACAGACTTTTTGGAAAGTGGAAAAGGGATCTAAGTGGTGCCATTTCCTTGTCCAATCTTGTCCTTCCAAGAAGAGCTATGAAGAAGAAAATTGGGGAACTTTGGAGGGTAGAGAGGAAAAGGGAACATTTTTTGCCTGTCCCAGACTTGACTAATTATAAATCTTCTTAGAAAGGCTCCTACTGAGCAGGTGAGGGGCTGAGATGAAACAGCGACTTAATCCATGGGGATGAACTCCATCAATGATCCAATTATTTAGGATTTGATGTTTTTTTGTGTCTCCGAGATGGCAATTCCCAGCCCTGAGTACAGAGATGGGCAGCATTTTGCACCAGAGACTTTGGGAAGGGGGAAAGCGTTGGAGAAGATGCCTGGATTCACAAAGGGAAGCGATTAGCATATAAATTGGTACCATAGGTTAGTGAGAGCTGAATGAATCAGCAGGGCTGGGGCTGTGGGGAGGAGGCAAATTAAAGTCTCTGCTCGTAGGGCTCGCTTTGGAGTGGCTGCAAGAGAAAATGAAAGTCGTTTTTTTTGTGTTGACTTTGTTTATCTTTGATTATTTTTCACTTGCTGCTGCATTAATTCCTCCCTCCTCCTCTCTTCTCCTGTCACCCTTCTGTCCCTTTCTCAATCACTTGATCCTCATGGGGTCTTACACATCCACCCAGCGCTGCAGAGCCTGGTGATGCCTCTTGCAAGGCTGACTGGTGAAATCAGGGCACATCCTTCTTCTTTTTCCTGGATCTTTTGTCTTTGTGTTCCATTCCCCTTTATTTTTATTTCTTTTTTTTCAGACCTCTCATCCACCACATCTCTTATTTGTTTTCCTGCTGCACCTCTCCCTCCCTCCCCCGCCACAGTGGGGTTGGATCAAAGGTTGGACTTGATGATCTCAGAGGTCTCTTCCAACCCAGTTGGTTCTATGACTCTGTCCCACCATGTCTCCATTATTTCAGGCATTCTGTGCAGCACATCTTTCTCTCTGCTTGTTCTCCAGATATTTAAGCACAAAAATGGGAAGAAGATCATTTTTCTGACCAATTTTCCTCCTTCCTGAGGCCTTTCTCTCCTCCATCACCTTACCCTAAATACTGCCCTGACCTCCAGCTCTAAATTAACCATCAGCTGGTACCACCATCCCTTGGAATACCTAATTTAAAGCCATCTTTTCCACACTGGCAGGATTATTGGCAGGGATTTTTTACCCTGCTTTATTAAATGGTCCCATCCTCTATATCTCATCCTGGTTCCTGAAAGAGGCACTTTTCTCCTAAAACACAAGTGGTGCCTGTTTGGGGTTTATGAACCAAAGGATCAGCCCCTTTTTTAGCAACCAGCTCACAAGGGAAAGCACAAAGAAGCTGTTGGCTGCAGTCACCCAAAAAAACTCCCCAAATAGCTCATTTTCTGACTCACTAAAGGGTACAGACAATGCCAGTGACCCAAGGCCTGCTCACATCTCTTTTCTGGTTCGATCAAAATGATATATTTGAGATTGTCCCTTACAAATCACAGACAGAGGTTAATGCACTTCAGCCCCCAGCTGTGGTTGGGCTTTGCAAGAGGAGTTCCCAGAATCATAGAATCATAGAATCAATTGGGTTGGAAAGACCTCCAAGATCATCAAGTCCAACCCTTGCTCCAACTCCAGGCCCTTTACCAGATCATGGCACTCAGTGCCACATTCAATCTCAGCCCTTGGCTGTTGGGCTCCATTCCCTGCCCTGGAAGCTTTGCCTTGCTCCAAGAGTTTTAATTCCATGCACACTGATCAAATATGAGCTTGGGCCAAGACAGAAGCAGCTCCCCTTGCATTCCTGTATATTCATATTTAGGCACTGTGGGCAGCAGTACAGAGCAGGGAGTGTCTCCAGGCTTCCTTATGGGCCACAGGAGCATCTTCCTTCCATCCCAGCTCTCTCTGGAGGAACAGGATTTCAAAAGAAAAATAGGTTTAATAAAGAGCTGTGTGAGATACCAGCCCTGGGGTAGCTGCACATTTATCTGCACACATTATGGGATTCGTTTGGGCCATGCAAAACTGAGAGAAAAGCAATTCCAAAAATTATAGAATGGTTTGGGTTGGAAGGGATCTTAAAGATCATCTAATTCCAAGAACCATAGGCAGGGACACATTCCATAGGTTGCTCTAAGCCCTGTCCAACCTGGCCTTGAACACTACCAAGGATGAGGAATCCACAGCTCCTCTGTGGATGAGAATGGATGGATCCAACAGAGAGGACTGAATGGGAAGATGCTGCAAAGCAACAAGGAATGAATCTGTCCCTACAATGCTGAGTTACATGGAATCACAGAATCACAGAATGGATTGGGTTGGAAAAGACCTCCGAGATCATCGAGTCCAACCCTTGGTCCAACTCCAGTCTCTTTACCAGATCATGACACTCAGTGCCACGGCCAATCTCACCTTAAAAACCTCCAGGGATGGGGAATCCACCCCCTCTCTGGGCAGCCCATTCCAATCCCTGAGCACTCTCTCTGCAAAGAATTTCATTCTGATCTCCAACTTCAATTTCCCCTGGCAGAGCTTGAGCCCATCGTGCCCCCTTGTCCTATTGCTGAGTGCCTGGGAGAAGAGACCAACCCCCACCTGGCCAGAACTTCCCTTCAGGCAGTTCCAGACAGTGCTGAGGTCACCTCTGAGCCTCCTCTTCTCCAGGCTGAACACCCCCAGCTCCCTCAGCCTCTCCCCACAGCACTTGTGCTCCAGTCCCTTACAGCTTGCCTTGATGGAGGCATTGCCTTCACAACACCAGCACAAGTTTTAAACAGGATTTTTTGGGCTTTATCAGGGCTGGTGGGATTTTTTGTTTGGTTGGTTTTTTTGTTTATTCATCCTGCAGGTTCCACTCCAGTGCACCAGGACCCAACTTCTTCCCGAGCTGCACTTTGAAGTGTTGTTGAGTCCCATGTGACACTGTAGGGAGTCTTGTAGATGAAGAGAGATCAAGATGCACTTCAGCTGTCAATAAAAATGATGGTTAATCATCAGGTCATCCTGTTCCCTGTCAATGGTCAGTTTAGCAAAGTGCTTCTATGGCTTCCCTGTAATTCAGCCCTCCTTTGCCTGTGCCCTGTTCCAAGGTGCTCATCATTCCACAAAGAAATCACAGCAGCACATCAAGAGTCAGGAAAAAAGCACCCTAATTTTCTGAATTCCAGTATCAGGGTTCTTAATAAAAAATCAACCTGACAAAATCTTTTAGTCTTTCTCTGTCTGTTTTTAAAAGTCCCTTTGTCCTACCAGGGCACCATTTCTTTCCAGATGCATTAAGATTTACCATCTCAGAGCAGTTCATTGTTGGGTTTCACAAGGGAGAAGAGGATTTTAACAAGTGCTTACCAGCAAAGAGTTCTGCTGGTGATGTGGCAAGAAAGAGCATGAAAAGAAACTCCCCTAAACACTAGGAATAGTTTAATGTGTGTGTCAATTTGAAAAAAAAAAACATTAAAAATATGTTATGTAGAGGGAGAATGACAGTATAAAACACATTAACTGGAGGAACTGATCTTATTATCTGTTGGGTGTTTTTTCCTTTCAAAAACTTGTTTCATGCAGAAGATGGTGATTCCCTTCCTGGAAGGTGTAAGAAGGAAGTTCATCCACCTAAGCAGGAGCTCAAGGGAGTTTTTTCTTTTTTATCAGACCTTGTTAAGGTAAGACTTAATTTAGTCCTGTGGGATGTTACAAAGGACCAGCCTTAGTGGGTCTAAAAGTGTTTCAAAGGTGCTCTGAGGAGTTTAAGTTGCTTTTATTGGAGCTTTTTTGGCAAGTGACAAGATGACCAGGCAAGGTCTTTATTTCAACATATCTTTTTGCTTAAGCTCTTCCTGACTATATCTGAGTGGATTTTGGGGTGGTTGTTTGGTTTGGTGTTGTTTATTTGGGGGTATTTTTGTTTTGATTTTTTTCCTATTTATTTAACTAACTTAAAAAAAAGAGAGAGAAGAAAAAATGTTCCTCCAAAGGAATAAAAAATATTCTTAAAATGGTTTCATTTGAGTCAAATTGGTTCATTCCCTTCAATCAGTAAACACATTATGTTTTGCACTGTGTGGTGTAAATTTGCCATTGAAACATTTGGAAAATACCCAATAAAATCCTGTGCAAGAAAAATGCTTTGACTTCCCCTCTCTCAAAGAAACACGGGATTTTTCAGTTTTCAGCCTCCACCTGAAAAAGGCTTTTCTGAAACACTTTAACAACCTGAAAGTAAAGAAAAATCCATTACAAGTGAAAAGCACATGAAAGTAAATCCCTAAAATGAACCAACCCAACTTTTGGGTTTCGACCAATCAAGCTGAAACCCACCCATTTTTTTATTTTCTTTAATTCAGATACTGTGTATAATTCCAAGCTTCTCCTTCCTAGAAAACCTCCCACTGGGATGCAGGGGCTGCTCAGTAAACCTCAGGATCAGAGCACACCTATTTCTGCTCCATATTTAGGGATCCTGTAGCACAACAACCTTGAGAGGAGTGCCCTGTGCCCATCCCATGCTGCAGCAGAAATGTCTCCCAGTGATGACAACCTTGGCCTGTGGGTTTCTAGGGATAATTCCCAGAAAAATAAAGTCCTGTTTTGACTCAGTGTTTAGACATTTTTTTGTCATAGGAGCAGTTACCAAATCACAGCAAGCAGGAGAATTTCAGCTTTTAATGGGCAGCTTTTGTGTTCTTCTTTATTGCATGAAAATCAGAGAATCGTGGAATGGTTTCTGTTGGAAGGGACCTGAAGATCATCTCATTCCACCTGCCCTGCCATGGACAGGGACAGCTTCCACTACCTCAGGTTGTTCCAAGCCCTGTCCACCCTGGCCTTGAACTCTTCCAGGGGTGGGGCTGGACAACCTGTGCCAGGGTCTCACCACCTTCACAGCCAAGAATTTCTTCCTAATATTCCATCTAAACCTGCCCTCTGGCAGCTCAAGGCCATTCCTCCATGTCCTGTCCCTCTATTCCCTGCCCAAAGTCCCTCTCCAGCTCTCTTGGAGGCCCTTTGGGCACTGGAAGGGGCTCTCAGGTGTCCCTGGAGCCTTCTCTTCTCCAGGTGAACCTCCTCAGGTCTCCCAGCCTGGATCCGGACTGAAGGGCCTGAGAGCGTGTTCATGGACACCTCTGAGCTCACTCCAACACTCTTTTTTCAATCTGCCCAATGAAGTCTATTTTTCAATCATGGGATCACAGAATACCAGTTGGAAGGAGCCTCAAGAATCATCTGGTCCAACCTTTCTTGGCAAAAGCACAGTCTGGACAGAATGACCCAGCACCCCATCCAGCTGAATCCTAAACTTGTCCAGCACTGGGGAATCCACCACATCCCTGGGGAGATCATTCCATGGCTCATCTTTCTCATTGTGAAAAATTTTCCTCCTTGTGTCCAATCAGACTCTCCCCAGGAATAACTTTATGTGAAGGCTCATAAAATGGGAACCTCCATCTTTTAGCCACCCTTTAATTACTGGAACATGGTGACAAGTTCTCTCCTAGGTCTTCTTTTCTCAGTGATGTACAGTTTGTCTCAGTCTTTCCTAATGTGTCAGGTTTCCCAGACTTGGATCATCTTTGTGGCCCTTTTGTGGACCCTCTCCATGACTTTTCTCTATAACATGGACCAAAACTAATCACAGTATTCCAGGTGTGGCCTGAGAAGTTCTGAGTAGTGTGGGACAACAGCTTCTTTATCTCTGCTGGTGATGACCTTGTTGCTGCATCCCAAAATCCTGTTGGGTTTTTGGTCATGGCAGCACTGGGTTTATTTTCCACCAGGACCCACAGGTCCCTTTCCACAGAGTTGGGCATATCCCAGCCTGTGCTTTACTCCTGGATTATGTTTTATCAGGTTTAAGTATTTGTTGAGCTTCATTAGGTTGTTTTTAACCCACTTTTCCAACCTATCCAGGTCTCCCTGCAGGGTGACTCTCCATTCTGAAGTGCCCACTCAGTTTTATATAATCAAACTTTTCTGTACCCCTCATTCACAACCAGCTCAGAAGGCCTAAAAGATGTTCCTGTCTTAGTTTGAGGGAAAAACTAAAATGTTTACCAAAAAAACCAGAGGATTCCTCCTGAAAAATCACATCACTTCTTATTAAATTTAAGAAAAAAGGAACTTTAATTAGAAAATGGATACAAGAAGGATAACTGTTCTTAAATACTATATATATATATACTACTACATATATATATATGTAGATATAGATATAACTGTAAACAGAGCAGAGCAAACCACTCCCCAAAAGAAAAAAACAAAAGAGAACAACCCCCAAACGTAGGTTCCTCCTGGAGCAGTTCTGTTTATGGACAGTGTCAGTGTCACACCTCAGCTGCCTGCAAGGTGAGTTCTCAGTTGTTTCCCAGCAAGGCAGAGCCAAGGGGTGAAACACTCACATGGACTCTCTCTCTCTCTCTCCTTGTCCTTTGTTGCAAATGAAGAAGGAAAAAGCTGTGAGTGGAGGAAATGGTGATAATTCCCAGGAATCTCCTTGCAGTCCAAATTGATCCCCGGGGAGGAAAAAGAGTTCTGCAGTGTGTCCTGAAGCAGCTGTGACTCTCCTCTCTTCTTTCTCTCTCTCTGAAGCTCAGGATGCCCAGAGATGGAGGGGGAAAAGCCAAAGAGTAGAGCCAGAAAAAAGAGCTCTCACCAGCAAATAGTGGCTCTTTTTCTGCTGCTGCCCAAAGAAAACCCCCAAACCCAAATCCAACCAGCACACAGGGAAAAAGAAAAACCTTTCCCCACCCACAAGTGCTGGGGTTCTGTTTTCTCACCTCCACCCCAGCTTTCATCTGGAATCTGAAAGTCATCAGCCATCTTTTGTCCTCTGTCCTGGCACTCCAAACCTAAACCTTTTGTGGTGGTATGGTGAGAAAAATTCTCTGAGGGGCTCCTCCCAACACCACCTTCCTGTGTTTGAACCTTTAACAGTTCCAGATGTATCTCAACAGTGAGACAGGATCGGCCCTTTCTTTTGCATTTGTGTAACTCACATGGGGCAGGTTGTCTGAAGATACACCAACCCATGTTGATGTCCCTACTCGTGGTGGGAGATTGGACCTAAATGATTCCATGATTCCTAAGAACTGTAGGTCACACAGATTGAGCCAATCCCATGACAATCTGCCCAGCTGAGCTCACCAGGAGCAACATGGGTTGCTCTTTGTTTGTACCGAGCGAAGCAGTTAAGATGCATCTCAAGTATTGACTTGTCTATTCTTATCCCTCTTCCTGATGCCGAAAGGGTTTTTGTTCTGATTTTCACATTTTGTAGATTTTAGGAACACAGTAGTTGTAGATTTTTAGAGGGTTAATATTTCTAACAGTTTAATGCCTTTCTATCACTATCCCTGCCCCAGAACAGGGAGCTCAAATTCCTTTAGTTAATTAATCTTGTTTAGACTCCTTTCCAAGGTAGAGCTGAAGGATATCAGAAGTCCCACAGAACGAAACATAAACACAGGTCAGAGTGATCCAGAAGTCAGAACTGGATGAACTCCAAGGGACCTTTTTGTGCCCGAGGAAGAGGAGCTGATGAAGACAGAGGGTCTTGACGACCCCAGACCCAATTCCAGGGGGTGGAACAGGGGTGGGACCGGGGCTGGACTGAGAAATGTGTAAAGCAATGATTGGAGGGATGTTATTATAAAAGCCATGGAATCAAGAACTGGGACACATGCATGTCATCCTGTATTCCTGTGGGCTGCAGGCCTGTGATATTAAAGGACCTTTACTTTTTACCTTACCCTACACTAACGGACTCGGAGTTCTGCTTTGGGGAGAGTCACTCATGGCATCATTCCATTATTTACAGCTCCACAGCATTTCCAGAAAATTCTGCTCCATTAGGATTCCCATCCCATCAGAAGAGCAGGTTTTCACCCCACCCTTTGTAAATCAGGCTCTGGGTGAAATGTATTCTCTCTCACGCTCATTAACACAGCACAGGAACACATGGCTGGCAAGATAAGACCCTTCAAGAAGAGCAGAAATACTGAGGTGGCAGCCTGCCTTCCCTGCAAAGGAAATGTCAGGAAAACTTCAGCACAATGAGATTCTTCAATCATCTTCCCCAATAACCCCTTCCCCTCCCTATCTGTCCCTCTGAGTCTCTTGTGTTTGGCATTTTGAAAAGCAACAGCAAATTATAAATCCCTGGGAAGGTTATTGAGCCATTCAGCAGAGTCCAGAAGGGCTGCAAAATTTTCTTTTATTCATCTTGCATGAAAGTGTAAGCTCTGCAAACATTATCAGTAGGGCAGGACTCAGCATTCACAAATGGCTGAATTATTCCATCTCTTTCACCACACAGAATCTCCCTCTTCCCTGAGTTTGCAGATGCAGAAGAGGGAAGGCTGAATTCCTGCATTCCAAAAGGAACGTTGGCATTTCTTCACAAATCTGTTCTTAAAAAGTTGCACTTTTCATTTCAGCAAGTGATAAGACCTTTATCTTCTGCCAGGGTATTTCAGGCACGAGACCAGGAATTCTGCCTTTCGGAGCTTGGATTAGGAGCTGCAGCCACATCCTCGGAGGTGATTGATTTTTCTGCCTGTAATTTCCTGGCACATGCTGTGCTGCATCTTTATAACTAATATTTGTTGGGGAATGCTTGTTATCGCTGGGAGCTGAGCAACCAGAGCAGAGTTTAATGTGCCACTTCTCATTTTCAAAGGGCTGTTATTGCCTTTCTATCAATGCCTTCACGTGAGGCTGCAGCAGCAAAACTGCAGTGGCACTTTGCAGGAGTCAGCACTGATTCCAAGGATATTCGTGTTTCCAGCTCATGTCAGGCTGGGGAACTTCCAAAGAATATTTACCAAATTTTCTATGTTGGATTGGGAACCCCTCAGTGATATTGGTAAATAAGAACAGCCCATTGGTGGGTGGGAACAGAACCTGAGATATTGAGTTTCAGATGTGCCAATGCTCCTCATATTTTCTTGACAAGCTTCGTTCTTAAACCAGCAACAATTTCCTGGGGTTTATGAATGAACGAAGAGCCTGAAGGGTGATTGAGGTTTCAATGCAGAGGAACAGTGGAGGGAACTGAAAACACAGGATTGTGATTTTCTCATTTTGCCCTGAACAAAACATGGATATTTAGCATTCAAAACAGACTCTCATTTCTAAATTTTCCTCATTTTACAAAAAGAAAAAGAGCCTCATTGAAGCATTTCCCCATTTCAAAGCCCTGAGTGACTTGAAACATTTCCTGTGGATCTGACAGGGTTTTTGGGTTCCTTCCAAACAGCAACAAAACCTTTTCTTTTTAAGAAGGTCTCAGTGAAACCAAACCATTTTTCATGCACGTGCTGCCTCCCAGCTGTGTCCCTGCTGGGACGGTCTCACTGACAATAAATATTGTCAGTATCAGAGACAACTCTCACCCTTCAGGTCACTCCAAACACTCTTTGTTCCCTCCAGGAGTTAACTGTTCCTTGGAGAAAGGTGTTCAACATGCCTGAAGAAAATATCACCATTCCCACTAAACCATATCATGAAGTGCCACATCTGTTCATATTTGAGCACTTACAGGGATGGACACTCCACCATCTCCCTGGGCAGACTGCTCCAAAGTTTAATGACTGTTTCACTGAAGAAATTTTTCCTAATATCAGACCTGAGCCTCCCCTGTCACAACTTCAAGCCATTTCCTCTTGTCCTGTCCATGTGAGTGGGAAGAAGAATGTTTTTGCTCACAACCTGAAGTTATCTATGCAAACTCAGATGAAGATCAACAGCACAATCTCTGCTGATGTCAAGGGGTCAGGTTTTCCCCACTAGGTTTTCCTGCTCTCTAAAACATCTCTGGAACAGTTTAGGGTTTAGTGCCAAAACTGTCTGCCATAAATTCTTCATCTGCTTCTTTTCTCCTCTCTTTTGCATCTGGAAATGGAAACTTTTCTCCAATTGTTCTAATGTGACAACCTGTCCCTGAATATCTTCACATCTGCCACTAAGTGAAGGGCAAAAAGAACTAAGTAGGAGTGTTGATTAGCAAAGCACCTCGTTGGGTTTGGCTGGAAGGTGCTTCAGATTTGAAAATTATTGTGGAAAATGTTCAGTCTGCACAGCATTCCTGAAAATGAGAGGGATTGTGGCTGCTCCACCCCTGGAATGTCCAAGACCAGGCTGGACAGGAATTGGAGCAACCTGGTCTAGTGGGAGGTGTCCCTGTCCATGGGAGGGGATTGGAAGTAGATGATCCTTAAGGTCCCTTCCAACCCTCACCATTCTTTGATTCCTTGATTCCATGATTGAGGATCAATTGATCAGTTCACACATGAACACACAAAAAGTGGACTATTTTATAAATAGTATCTCCCATTCTTTGGTTAAATAGGAAATACTTAAAAGAATAATTCCTTGAGGACTTCTTATTAAAATGTGGAATATGTGGTGTTACCTCAGCCCTCAGTGGAAGTGAGGTCACCTTTGCTAATATGAGTTGAACTATGTCAGCAGCTGCTCTTCAGGATTGTTAAGGAAGATTCACATGGAAGATGCAGGAGCCTGAATGTCTCTTTGGATGGACAGATGTGCTCTGCAGGAGCAAAAGGCAACAGGAAATAAGAAAAGAAAGGAAGAAAGCTCAACTTGGGCCTCCAGAGAATTGCTTGCCTTGGTTAAAATCCTTCTTTGGGTCAAGCAAAGAATTCAGGGTTTGCTGGAAGTGGTTTCTCCACTTCACAGGCAAAGAGAAGTTTGGTTTTTCTCACTCAAAAGCAATGAAATGCTCAGAAATTCCTGGAAGGGTGAGGAAGATTTGGAGACAGACCATTAACATCTTCACAGCATGGGAGAACCATTTTGTGTTTGGTTGTCATTGGGAATTACTCCTAAATGACTATGCTCATCCTCATCCCTCTTATCCCTCCCAACAGCCACCTCTGGGCTAAAATGAACCCACAGCTGTGGGAAAGCAACAGGAATTGTGACCTGCAGGACAAAAAAAGCCCAAGGCAAACTGTGGCTGCAAACATGGAACAGCCAGGTCTTATGTTATCATGAGAACAATAAGCCCAGCAAATTGTTGTTTCTTTGTGAGTGAATAAGGGAAGAGCTCTGCCTGCTGAATCATCTCCAGCACAGAACCCTTGGGGAAGAAATTGTTCATGAAAATACAAGGTATTTCACTGACAAACTGAGCAGAGCTCAGTACACCCAGTTATGGCTCAAATTTCAGCAGAGGAGCTGTTGCATTGCATTTCTTTTTCTCCTGCAGTGCTCAAACTGCTGTTCTTGGGTTTATTGCTCGGCTCTGACTCTCACAGTCACGATGATAAAGCTCAGGGAGAAAGCCGGGACAGGAATGACAGATTTGGGGGCACAGAGGAAAGGGAAGGAGTCTCCAATGGGCTATAAAAATGTAAATAATAAATGTCATCTAAAATGTCCTCCTGGGCTGAGTCATTTGCACAAGGAGGAGCCAGGTCATACAAGAAGCACAAGCAACAATCCTCTGGGAATCAATGAATTAAAATCAGTGGCCTTGCTGTGACCATTCCTGCCTCTAATTCCTGGTATTTATGGATGGCTGTTCCCATGTCCCTCCATTATTTTTTAGCTGCTGAAACAGGGGGGGAAGAGAAAGTTTCCAGTTGCCCTTTTCCCTGCAGGACTGTAGAACTGGGATGAGTAGCTGTTAAAATCTGGGGGAATTTCAGCTCCAGTTACCCTCTAAATTAAGTTTCTCCCTATGAGCTGCATCTACCTCTGCCCCACTATGTCTCACACAGTGTTTGGTGCCCTTTTAGCTTTTGTGTGGTATTTAAGTCAGGAGAGATTTCTTGATGTATTAAATCCCTTTACACAGGCAAGGATAATTCACATTATCCCTTCAGCTCTGCAACAGGAAACAAGATTGTGATTCTTGAGGTGTGGCTGCCACAGGTCTCACAGTTCACAGCTCACAGAGACTCAGTTCACTCATCCTTCCTCAATAAGCTGATGCTCAGGAAGAAAATGAATCTCTCCAAGACAAAGGATGCTCTGAATCCACAGATATTTTTGCCTGCCTTCAAAAATCCTCAAAATGTGAGGAAACACCTTAAATACTTCATTTTCCTTTCTTATTCTGAACCAGAGAGATATTGTGCATTTTGTCCTTTAGTTTCAAAATCTTCTGTGACAGTGCCAATTTTTGACCATGATAGTTCCAATTTAACTTAAGGAATGGACAGGTGTGTTGAAAAACCACAGACCAACCTTGCAAAGGTGCAATTCCCAATATTATAATTCGTTGTCACAAGAGTAAGTGAAAAAATAATTCTTTATTTGCCTTCCTCCAGCATTCCTGCTGCCTCTAAAATTCAGGATGTAAAGGAAGGTCAGGCAAAAGAGAAGACAAGTAATTTCATTGTGGTGCATTTAGAAGACAGAGGTGCTTTCTGGAGAACTTGTTCCTTTAAACATCCTCCTCCATTTGTAAATGCACAGTGGATTTGGGGTATTGTTGTACCAGAGCAAGTCAGTGCAGAACATCCATCCCCATCCCAAGTGTCCTTCCATGTTCTTGGCTGTTGTTTGAAAGGAGTTTTGTCTTCAGAGGTGCTGCCAGTGCCTCTCTGGAATGGGACCTGGTTCGTGCTGAATCCTGGCACATCACAGGCTGAGAGTTGGGGTTGTTCAGCCTGGAGAAGAGAAGGTCTCCTCAGAGTCACTTCCAGTGCCTGAAGGGGCTCCAAGAGAGCTGGAGAGGGACTTTGGACAAAGGATGGATGGACAGGACATGGAGGAATGGCTTTAAACTGACAGAGGGCAGGGATAGATGGAATATTGGGAAGAAATTCTTCCCTGAGAGAGTGGAGAGGTCCTGGCACAGGTTGCCCAGAGAAACTGTGGCTGCCCCATCCCTGGAGGAGTCCAAGGCCAAGTTGGACAGGACTTGTAGCAGCCTGGGCTAGTGGAAGGTGTCCCTGCTCATGTCAGAGAGTGGAATTGGATGATCTTTAACGTCACTTTGAATTTAAACCATTCTGTGATTCTGTTATTCCATGATTTGTGGTCCTGAACACTCAACTACTGGGTCTGCTCATTTGTGCACAAATCTGGGCTTCTACAAAGAGTTTAAAAAGCTCAGCAATTCCTCCTTTAAAGAGTTCCAGGTACTGAGGTTGTTACATTGGCTTCAATGGTTACAATGGGAAGGACAGATCCAGCTTGAAGGATTCCAGGTTTGATTTGTGACCGTGGCCATGCAAAATCCAGAACAGGACTTCTGCTTGTCCTTAATTCATTTTATAGAATCACAGAATCATAGAATGGATTGGGTTGGAAAAGACCTTCAAGATCATCAAGTCCAACCCTTGGTCCAACTCCAGTCCCTTTACCAGATCATGGCACTCAGTGCCACGGCCAAGCTCACCTTAAAAACCTCCAGGGATGGGGAATCCACCTCCTCTCTGGGCAGCCCATTCCAATGCCTGAGCACTCTCTCTGCAAAGAATTTCTTTCTGATCTCCAACTTCAATTTCCCCTGGCAGAGCTTGAGCCCATCGTGCCCCCTTGTCCTATTGCTGAGTGCCTGGGAGAAGAGACCAACCCCCACCTGGCCAGAACTTCCCTTCAGGCAGTTCCAGACAGTGCTGAGGTCACCTCTGAGCCTCCTCTTCTCCAGGCTAAACACCCCCAGCTCCCTCAGCCTCTCCCCACAGCACTTGTGCTCCAGTCCCTTCTCCAGCCTCGTTGCTCTTCTCTGGCCCCGCTCCAGCCCCTCAAGATCTTTCCTCAACTGAGGGGCCCAGAACTGAACACAACACTCAAGGTGTGGCCTCCCCAAGGCAGAGTCCAGGGGAAGGGTCACTGTCTTGGGCCTGCTGGCCACGCTAGTTTGGATCCAGGCCAGGATCCCATTGGCCTTCTTGGCCACCTGGGCACACTGGTGGCTCCTGTTGAGCTTCCTGTCCCTCAGTCCCCCCAGGTCCCTTCCTGCCTGGCTGCTCTCCAGCCACTCTGTGCCCAGCCTGGAGCGCTGCAGGGGGTTGGGGTGGCCAAAGGGCAGGACCTGCACTTGGCCTTGTTGAACTTCATCCCATTGCAATCAGCCCATGTCTCAAGTCTATCCAGATCCTCTGCAGAATCATAGAATGGCTCGGTTTGGGTTGGGAGGGACCTTAAAGAACATCTATTTCCAACCCCACTGCCATGGGTAGGGATGTCACCCGCTCCACCAGGTTGCTCAGGGCCCTCCAACCTGGTCTTGAACAGGCCGCCCAACCTATCCTTGTAGACAAGGGGACAAAGGGGACAAAGGGGAAGAGGTCACAGCCCTGCTGGATGTGACAGAGCCTTGTGCTCCTGCAGCTCTGTCTGGAGCTGAAGTGCTGCTGCTTCTCCCATAAATAAAAGACCAATATTCTGGCAAGTTCATTTCACTCCACTTTTGACCCTCAGCTATAGAAGAGAAAAGATCTTTAATATGAGGCGGTGGAAGGATTATGTGATTGCTGTTGCAAAAGATCTGCAAGGGAACAGTTAATCCTTGGCTCTGCTTGGGAATGCTGTGATTTAAACACACCAAGAGCTTGGGTTCAGCTTGTTTTCTCAGCATGAGAAGTGACACAGTTCTTGTGTTATTCTTTGGCCTCTTGTCTGATGGTGTGTCCCACTGTTGTGTCTTATTTGTCACTTTAACCAGGCATAACAAATAGTTTTATGCTGGTGTTTTTCCTGATTGCCTGGAAAACAAGTGATTCTCCATGGCCACATTTTCCCACAAATATCTCCATGAGGGTTTTCAGAAGACAACCAGAGGAGTTTGTCCAACACCTTCATGATTCCTCAGGGCAGATAAGATAGATTTGCTAATAAGCATTTTTAGAGAGTTCCTGGGTCAAGGGAATGTCTGATATCTTCAGGAATGTCATTTCATTGTCAAGGTTTTCTGTAGCCATCAGCTTTAAAAGGGGAACAGGAGCATTTCTATGTTGCATTGGCTCTTTCACCAGTACTGAGAAATGCCAAATTTTTTGTTCACAGGGAGGGCAGAATTTAAAAGGTGTTTTAAAGAATTTAACAGGACCATACACTTTAGGGCCAGGCTGGAGATGAGGCTAAATCAGCAATAACTGCTGATGGAACACAGTGCAATACATTTGCTGGTCCTAAGGTTGGTGATCCTAAAGTTCATACTGAAAAAAGATCTTCAGACCTGAAAGTGTTTGCTATTTCCAATAACTCCAGTTCCATGATCCCAATTCCTGGGTCTCATGGAAACCATTTAAATTATTATGGTTTGAATGGTAGATAGATCTGGAGTTTGGAGTAGACTCAGTCAAAGTTTTATGCAACTTCCCTGCAATTCTCCTGCTCTTTCAGGTGATGCTTCTGTGAAGTTCTGATATTCAGCCTTTGCAATTAATTGGTCCCAAATATTCAAAACTTCCCTTATTATTCCATACAGATAATGCTGTTGCCCTCCACCTCTCTGTGGTTCTGAGGTTCCTCAGTTATCACAGACATGTCATTGCTTTGGAATCCCCCAAACTGGGATATTTCTCTTGCCCTGGAGACCTTCCAGCATCGAAAGGCTGAGACAGAATAATCTCTCTGGGCATAAAGTTTTATTACTTCTTTTATCTTTAAAGCCAGAGGGATTCCCAGGTATCAGCTAAATGGGGACAAAAAGAGAGGTCAATGCAAGCAGTCTATTTCTTTAATTAGTTACATTGGGTGTGATTATGTGGAATACAATTATGTCTTTTTTATTTTTGCATGTTGGATGGACAGGTTAAAGTGCAGATCCTGCTACAGCCTGAGCTCTGCAGCTCTACTGAGGAGCAGAGGTGGCAGAATTAGGAACAATTCAGAGGAACAGAAGCTGAAAATACAATTTCTGAACTTCTTAGACTTGAAATCTGCTGTCATTATCCTTGTATGACCTGACCAGACTCAAAGTCTGGAGCTGATCTGGTGAAGTGGTCACTGTGAGATGTTTTTCTGACACACTTCTTGTTTGCACTGTCAGGGTCTGACTGTATTTGGAAATGTACCTCAACCTCCTAAAATCCACATTCCTATGAGCAAATCACTAAATTAGCCTCCAGAGCAGACTAGAAATCATCAGCAGAGCCCCCAGAAAAAGCTGCTGGACTGTCCCACTGCTTCTTGGGTTTTTTTAAATTTTGATTAAATATTTATTTTTGTGAGTGCCTGTTTATTTCTTGAATCTTTGTCTACACTCACATACACACGTGATCTTTATTTTTTAAACTGCTTGCTCACATATTCATTTATTCCACTTTATCTTTTTTATTTTATTTTACTAGAGATGATTATGCAAACCCCCAAACCTGGCTGTATTTCAAGGATCAATCCTTTCATTGAAGTCTAATTCTGATTCTCTCTTTGCATGTTGTCAGGTCCACCCTTGTGTGCTCGAGCTGCTGCTAAAGGTCAGTGCTGTCAGTACCCAGCTCTGGGAGAATGGGTTGAAAAGGGTAAGATGACAGACAGGTATGGGAAGAATGTAAATATAAAAAAAAAGCTGTGTCTTACCAAGACAGAAAATCAAATAGTCTCCTCTGTAAGTCTGCATTTCTTGTCATCAACACGATTCTGGACAATGCACCTCCACAAACTGTTGGCTGAGATGTCATAGAATCATAAAATCATAGAATCACAGAATGGATGGGGTTGGAAAAGACCTCTGAGATCATTGAGTCCAACCCTTGGTCCAACTCCAGTCCCTTTACCAGATCATGGCACTCAGTGCCACGGCCAAGCTCACCTTAAAAACCTCCAGGGATGGGGAATCCACCCCCTCTCTGGGCAGCCCATTCCAATCCCTGAGCACTCTCTCTGCAAAGAATTTCTTTCTGCTCTCCAACTTCAATTTCCCCTGGCAGAGCTTGAGCCCATCGTGCCCCCTTGTCCTATTGCTGAGTGCCTGGGAGAAGAGACCAACCCCCACCTGTCCAGAACTTCCCTTCAGGCAGTTCCAGACAGTGCTGAGGTCACCTCTGAGCCTCCTCTTCTCCAGGCTAAACACCCCCAGCTCCTCAGCCTCTCCCCATAGGACTTATGCTCCAGTCCTTCACCCCAAGGCTTGGGAAAGGAGAGTCTGACTCCACTCAGCACAGCTTGGTTCCTCACTCTTCATTCCAAACTCTTTTTACTTTTCAGTCTGAGGTCCAAAAGGAATCTCTTGCCTTTGCACTTCTCTAGCAACAAAGTTTCCTTGGATATTTTAGTTCTGCTTGTGCCATGAAAACCCACAGGACTTTGTGTGTTCAGAGAGAATCATGCAGAGTTTTAATATTTGAACTTGGGTTTCTGGTACTAAAAGAAATAATGTTCTCTTCTGCCAGGTGTATATTTGTATTTTTAAAATGCTCTTCTTTCAGATAACAGTGACAGGGCAAGAGGAGTTGGCCTCAAGTTGCACCAGGGGATGTTTGGATTGGACATTAAGAAAAATGGAAAGGCTTGTCAAGCATTGGAAGGGGCTGCCCAGGGAGGTGGGGGAGTTGCAGGTGGGATTGGAAGGCTTAGCCAAAATTCATGAAAGAAGCCCTGCTATTGAGGCCTGAGGTGCAGAAAGGACTCCTTGGCTTTCTAAACCCCTTCTCAGAGAGGAGTCCAGGTGTGGCTGATCCAATCTCAGCCTGGACTAGGTCAGTGGTTTAAATTTAAGGATTTACAGAGTGGGGATTGAATCACCTTTGTCCCTCAGGTTTTAGTGATTGGCAAAATAAGAATATTTACATTAAATGAATCATTTAATATTACAAATTATCAGATATGTTAATCAGAATTATTTACTATACAATATAAACACTATCACTACTAGTTGCAAAGTGTAAGGTAGGATATTGCACTACATTGAAGCAATTGTTGAAGCAATTATATTAAAGCTGGCAAAAAGAAATAATTATTAAGTAGAGATTTGATGTAACTCACCCAGACCAAAAGATGGGGAGATCTCTTTTGCTCAACCTCCAGGAGTGTCCTTGGAGGGCATCCCCACCCAAGGGAGGAATCTCCACACACACCCCAAGAAGGGTTGTGTCAGAAGAACTTGACTGTGTGGAAGGGGATGGACTTTTATAGTATAAGGTGATTGACTGGCAGTCACAAATTTACAGGCCAGCTACCAGCTTATTTGGCAAATCCTGCTCCAAAAAGCAGATGTGTATTTGAAGTCTGGTGAACCAGTCTGGTTTTAGCATAATTCAACCCCAAGACAGCACCCTGGCCCAGCAGTGGAACCTGCACAATGGTTTGCATTGTTTGCATTCTCTTACTGGATTCCAGGTCTTGTCAGGGTGGGACCTCCTGCCACACCAGCCCTGGAAGTGTTCAAAAAATCTTTGGATATGGCACTTGAGGACATAGTTTTGTTGTGAATGTAGTGCTCGGTTGACTTGATGATCTCAGAGATCTTTCCCAACATTAGAGATTCCAAGATACCATGATTCTCTGACTCTGTGGAGCTGAAAGCCATCATTCTGGTTGTTGAGTGTTGGTTTAGCCTGGAGAAGAGGAGGCTCAGAGGTGACCTCAGCACTGTCTGGAACTGCCTGAAGGGAAGTTGTGGCCAGGTGGGGGTTGGTCTCTTCTCCCAGGCACTCAGCAATAGGACAAGGGGGCACGATGGGCTCAAGCTCTGCCAGGGGAAATTGAAGTTGGAGAGCAGAAAGAAATTCTTTGCAGAGAGAGTGCTCAGGCATTGGAATGGGCTGCCCAGAGAGGGGGTGGATTCCCCATCCCTGGAGGTTTTTCAGCTGAGCTTGGCCGTGGCACTGAGTGCCATGATCTGGTAAAGGGACTGGAGTTGGAGCGAGGGTTGGACTTGATGATCTCGGAGGTCTTTTCCAACCCAATCCATTCTATGATTCTATTATTCTGCTTGAACAGCCTTTCCAGGCCATCCACAGAAGAATGAAAACCAGGTGACACGTTTAAAACCCAAACCTTTTGCATTCAACCATCTACCTCCCCCTCTCTGCAGCACCCAATGCCTGTGACTGCAGCTTCTCTGGTCTCTGACCATAAGCAGGTGTTTTCTACAGCTGAGCTGACCAAACTGCTCTGTGCTCTGAGCTCTAAATCCTCCTCATCCCAGGAGGATTCCTGAACCATCCACACAGCTCCCTGTGCATAACAAAGCAGCCCATTCCATGCACATTCTGTTTTCCCACTGTTGTTTCCCAGGAGCTTCCAAAGGGTTGGTCAGCCCAGATCCAATTAAGATTGGGGTCAATCTGCTGAGCCATGGCTTGATAAATGTCCTGCTGTGCTTACAGCACCATCTTCCTGAAGACTGTCAGGACATGCATTCCTCAGTGGACTTCGTTCACATTTGATGTTCAGTTGCTCAGCACTGGGCTTTGCTCTCCAAAGATCTGTCCTTTTGGGCCTGCCTTCATTAGAAGAAACTGAGAAGGTTTGAATTGCAACCACGATTGAGTTCTTTAGTAGACTGGATTATGGATCAAATATTGTGATTATTAAGTATTATTATTAAGTATTATTATTATTATCATAAGATATTAGGAAGAAATTCTTCCCTGTGAGGGTGGTGAGACCCTGGCACAGGTTGCCCAGAGAAGCTGTGGTTGCCCCACCCGTGGAAGTGTTCAAGGACAGGTTGGACAGGGCTTGGAGTAATCTGATCCAATGGAAGGTGTCCCTGCCCATGGCAGGGGGTTGGAATCAGACGATCTTGAAGGTCCCTTCCAACCAAAATAATTCTGTGATTCCATGGAACTAGTTTAGTCTCCGTCTCTACCAGTCCTCCACCTGATGATTCTTCAGGTCAGAAGGTGACAAGGGTTTCTGCTGAAGAACAGCCTCTTAGATATCCATCTGAGGCTTCTTCCTTGTGTTTGTGAGCAGCATCTCCATCTCTTTGAAGTATTCTGAAATGAAAATCTTTTGCATGCCTGTTTGTGATCCATATTTTAATAGGAAGTCCTCAGGAAATCCCTCATTCAAGCATAATTCCTCCTTCACTAAAGGATGGGAGATACTGTTTGTAAAGATCTGCTTTTCATGTGCTGATGTCTGAGCTGATCAACTGATCCACAATCAGAGATAATCATGGAATCAAAGAATGGTGTGAGTTGGAAAGGACCTTAAGGATCAGCTACTTCCAATCCCCTGCCATGGGCTGAGACACCTCCCACTAGACCAGGTTGCTCCAAGCCCCATCCAACCTGGCCTTGAACACTTCCAAGGATGGGGCAGCCACAACTTCTCTGGGAAACCTGTGCCAGGCCCTCACCACACTGACACAGAATAATTTCTTCTTAATATCCATTCTAAATTTATCCTCTTTCAGTTTAAAGCCATTCCCCCTTGTCTTTCAACATGTCTCTCAACAACAAAGTCCCTAAGTCAGTCTCCAAGAGGGAATATTTAAGGAAATACCATTAAATAACATTCTTGAGTGTTTGCTTCAGCTTCCATCAGAGACAGGTGATATCACATGATGTACCTGGGTCTGACCCAGGCTGACCATTGTTAAAGGTATCCAAGAGCACAAGAGCCTTCAGGTTCCCAAGGGCTGCCTGAGGGCTGTGTTGTCCCATTATTCCCCAGTTCCCCTACAAGTGTGGAGCAAATTCTCTTTGCTCACCAGTTCTCCAACCACCTCTGCGAGGTGCAGTCCAGCCTGAAGCCACACATGATCTCCCAGCTCCTCCAGCTGTGCCCTGGCAGAATTCCTCTCATGCAAATCCATTTGTTTGTCTTAAATGACAGTTTGGAACAGAGAGCATCAGAGTCTCATTTTTAGCCAATTTCCCAACAGTTGCTTTGCCCAATTTGCATGGAGAACATTCCATTATTGCTCTCAATCTGGGGGGAATTGTTTGCCTTTTGCAGCCTCACAAACTGCAGATGAAGCCTAATTTTATTTTTTTTTTTTTCATAAATATTGAAAACAATAGAGTGGAGGAAATAGTCTGTCTGTGGATGTGAAGGAGGGAGAGGGCAGAGAGCACCTCACCACTGAAAACTGTGGCATTGATTATTGCTTGTTAATTATGGAAAAGGTTGAGCCAGTGGCATCAATCCCTGCAATGCCTTTATTTTAAATGTTCTACAATCTAAGGAATCTCAAAATGAATGATTTCTTAGTGGCATTCAAAGGGTCCTTACACTTCTGATGATTTTTTACATCAAAATGATGCACAGTTTTAAATAACTTCTGCTCCTCAAAACCTTTTGAGCATCCACCCTCACCTTAATTAGATATATTGACCTTTGATTTCCTTTTATGTCCCTCACTGAAGATGTTCAAGAACCATCTGGACACAACCCTGTGCCATGTGCTCAGGGATGGCCATTCTTGAGCGGGGAGGTGGGACCAGATGACCCACTTTGGTCCTTCCAACCCGACCCATTCAGTGATTCTGTGATAAACTTTAGCAGAGCTTTCAAAAATATGAGCAAATATCTTTCAAAATGACCTCACAAAGTCGTTTAGATGCCAAACCCCTGATTACTTCAGTAGATATTAAAATACCTCTGTGGGTCTGATTTCCAAAACCTTGGTCCATTCTCCATTTCTAGCTTGTTTTTTTTACAGCCAAAGAGCAATTTTTGTTTGCTTAGGTGGTTAATATTAGAGATAAGCCACTTTCTGAATTCTGATTTGCTTGTTCCTAAGTGTTGTTTCCAGAAGGACCTGAGTCCAGTTCTATTAATTGCATTTTTGTAGCAAAGGATCCTAATTCCAGTGGCCCATTGAAGGTGAGGACAAATTATGAGCAGGTTTTTTTAGTGGAAATAATTCCCAGAGTTGGGGGACACAGCCCTGTCCCTGGTGAATCCACACAAGAAATGTCATATAGACATTTCATTACCCAAGAGCAAAATAATACAAATGTGAAGAGAAATAAAATGTGATTGAAGATCTTTCAGTGAATGAAAAGCTCAACTCCTGAAGAACAGCTGACCTTGCTTAGATCAGTAGATGAGCTTTGTGGTGATCACATAGAGAAGCACCAGGAGCACTTGACACAGAGGGAGAAGAGGCAGAAGAAAAAAGATCTACGTAGCCCAGAAGAAAACTTTGGCTGGAAATTGAAAGATGATTCCTGTCAACCAGAGGAGGGAAATGCTGGAATAGATCTCCAGCAGAAGGAAAATGTTGAATGATCAGAAGGTAAAACATGGCAAGACAAGAGGAAATGGCCCCATATTGCATCAGGGGAGGTTTAGGGTTTAGTTGGACATCAGGAAAAGTTTCTCCCCTGAAAGGGTGACCAAGCACTGGAAGAGGCTGCCCAGGGAAGTGGTTGTGCCCCATCTCTGGAGGAATTCAGAAGACGTGTAGATGTGTCACCTGGGGACACGGTTTAGTGGTGGCCTTGGCAGTGCTGGGTTAATGGTTGGACTTGATGATCTCAGAGATCTTTGCCAACCTCAACAATTCTACGTTTCTGTGATCAGTTTAAAGAACTGGGCTTGTAAAACACAGTGCCTGGTGCCCCAGGAGACTGGAGATCATGGCCCAGGTGGTCCCTTCCAAAGTGACACTCCCAGCAGTAGGAGAAGCACCAATCCAGCAGAGAAACACATTTCACCACGAGATTTTGGGAAATGCAGAGTCAGCCCTCTGGGTTCTGAGAGCATCTGCTTTTCTTTGCCTCTCTGCACATTTATTCTGTTCCTGGCTGACCATAATGTGAGCTGCCCATTCATGGTTTTCTTTCCCTTCTCTCTCTGTGACAGGAAGGAACTTTGTGGCCCCCAAGATAAGCAGAACATAAAAACCCTGGACAGAGAGTATGAAACTGGATTTTTTTTTCTGCTGCCTCCAAACATGTCCCTTAATTCCATGGTTAGTAACTATGGGCAACCTGTGTTTAAACACCACAAAAAATAACCCCAAAATCCTCTCTCTACAGGTCTCATTACTGAAGAGATCTCTGGCCACAGCCTTCCTTCTTGGAAGGAAGCCTGGCTTTAAAGCACCAGCAGAAACCTGCCAGTGGGCAGTTGGAAAGGCAAACAGAGTCCAGGGGTTCCAGCAGGAACCAAAGACATTTTGTGTTTGGACCTGGGTGTACTCTGAGGAACATCTGCATCTCTACAATTCACATCTTTCTCTGGGTAATTTAAATATGTGTTTCAGCAGGGTACAAAGAGCCTTCAGGGTGTTTTAAGCTTCTAGAGGAAGGTGTCCATGTCCACAACAAAGGGATTGGAACAAGATGATGATTAAGGTCCCTTCCAACCCAAACCATCCAATGGTTCTATGAAAAGACAGTGTTGAAAGTAAATGAAGTTAATTCAATGTCACTATTTAGAAAGGAAATATCTCCACTTGCTTCAAACTATAAACCAAGTGATAACCAACAAATAGCAGGAAACAAATCCCAGTTCTTTACAGGTGGAGTAATTTAGCATTGCCCACAAGGGCAGCACTTGTGGCTTTTCTCTGCACTAGGGAGAAGCAAAGCTCGTGTCACACAGATATTCTACAGAAATAGGAATGCTCACACGTGTCCATCCCATGGATAATGTCTCAGATGTGGGACTTTTAGAGGCTGTGAACACTTTGCTGAGTGAGTGCCTGGAGTCAGGAGCTGGGTTGTATCAACCTCTACCTAATTATTGTTTCTTTTGCCAGCTCTGATACAATTTCTTTAATATAAATGCTTTGATACAAAGCACTATACCAGTTTATGCTGTATTATACTCTGCTAGAAGGTTTTTGGCTTTTTCTACTGCGTAATAAATAATTGTGATTAAGATCTTTCATCTGGTTGCTTGTCTGTTCATTTGTCATAAAAAAAGAATTCATTTTATAGAAATATATCCATCATGCCATTATTAAAACCTGCAGGACAAAGTGATTTAATCACATCTCTGTAACTCCTTAAGTTTAAACCCCTGACACAGTCTGAGGCTCAGACAGGTTTCATCTGCACCTAAACCCTTCTCTGAGGAGGAGTACAGAGAGCAAGGGAGTCCTTTCTGCACCTCATGACTCAATGGCAAGGCTATTTTTAATAACTATGGCTGAGCTTTCCACCCTCCTGTGACAAGAAGAAAATTCCTAACTGATCAACTGGGCCCTTCAGTTCAGAAAAGATCTTGAGGGGCTGGAGTGAGTCCAGAGAAGAGCAACGAGGCTGGAGAAGGGACTGGAGCACAAGTGCTGTGGGGAGAGGCTGAGGGAGCTGGGGATGTTTAGCCTGGAGAAGAGGAGGCTCAGAGGTGACCTCAGCACTGTCTGGAACTGCCTGAAGGGAAGTTCTGGCCAGGTGGGGGTTGGTCTCTTCTCCCAGGCACTCAGCAATAGGACAAGGGGGCACGATGGGCTCAAGCTCTGCCAGGGGAAATTGAAGTTGGAGATCAGAGAGAAATTCTTTGCAGAGAGAGTGCTCAGGCATTGGAATGGGCTGCCCAGAGAGGGGGTGGATTCCCCATCCCTGAAGGTTTTTCAGCTGAGCTTGGCCGTGGCACTGAGTGCCATGATCTGGTAAAGGGACTGGAGTTGGACCAAGGGTTGGACTTGATGATCTCGGAGGTCGTTTCCAACCCAATCAATTCTATGATTCTATGATTCTATAAAAGAGACCCTCAGAAGAGTCTCTGCTTTATCTGCTGACAGCCAGCAGGAACCTGGAGCTGTCAGCATCTCAGATGGTTATCCCCAAAATAAGATCTTAACTGGGTTCCCCTCCAGAGGTGAAACAGATTGACATCCAATTACATTAATTTATTAATATCCAGAGAACAGGCTGGATTCATTTTGTACCAAGCCATTTCCAGGAGGTGTTTGACACTTTTAAGGGTTAAAAAAACCCACCCTAAACCCCAAACTGTCCAGACACCAGTCGAGCCATGAGCAGGTCCTGCTCTGTTCCTCTCATGATGCACATCATGATGTTACATCTTGTAACACACTCAACACCCATCTCATCTGGGCAGGAAAGATGGGGGAGAATCTCTCTGAATTTTCACAGGGTTTTTGGGTCAGAATTACCAAAATAACAGATAATAGAATACTAATAATAGATTAGGTAAGGGTTGCAATCACTACACATTATGCAGCATCTGAGGATCTTGAACTGATTCAGTCTTTCAAACCAAGGGTTGCACTTTTATAGTGGAAATATCTTCCTTAAGAGAAGCTGCTCAGTTCCCAGCCTGACATTGATGGCTTATAACTGTTAAATAAACCATCTATAATGCACTGGGTGAGGTTACAAATGACACAAACAGCTCTTTAATAAGTAATTAATAACAAGAAGCAAAAGGCATTAGCAGGGACAGGTTGTGATTTAAGATTATTTGAGGGGAGTAGTAAATCTTGTAGGTCTTTGGAGTGCATCCTTACAAATATATTAATTTCTAAAAGCTCTCAGCTTTGGTTTAGTTTAATTAAAAAAAAAAAAGGGAATTAAAGTGTTGCAATATAGACTTTGGGGGTTTAAAGTAATAATAAACCTTTACTTATATGCTCATTTCCAAAGCATTTACAACCTGCTACTCTTTAGCAATGTAAGGCAGAATGCCATCTAAAATTTTAATGGCTCACAATTATGGAAAAGATACAAAGAAGTGTTTTTAAGTAGAGGAAGGTGATGCCTTGTGATATTTCATTAAAAAGTTTTATACCTTGTTTCACTTCTGTTTATGGGATATACCCATATTTTATAAATGGATACTTACCTTTTATCCTCCCTTTCACTTCTTTACATCTTTCATTTACTTATGTAATAATTTTTCATATTTTTCCCCTGATAGATGAGGAGATAAATTTTTTTTTTAATAATGTCTTATTTTTTAGGCCTAAAGCAGCTCCCATACCTTTGTCTGGGAAGATTCTCTCCCCCTTTTTTCTGGTGTGTTTGATCACTCCTGAATTGCTGTGGAGGCCATATGTTTTTACAGCTGTTTCTAGGCAGAACTGCATCAGCAAACCTGGGCTGGGCTGGGTTTGGGAAGGTTTGTGTTCACATTGGTACAAAATGACACCATTATCTTGGGTAATGTCCCAGTTCAGCAGGTGGGGCCAGTTTATCACTGTGTGGGTGTGACCAAAGCTGTGGATTCTCCACCCTCCATTCATTTCCCATGAACTGTTACCAATGGACCATTTGCAGCAGCTGCCCAGGGCACACCTGACCCCTCGGACTGGGAGCTGGATGGGAAAGAAGCCTGGGAGAGGAGCTGTGAGAACTCCCCTCCAGGGAGTCCTTGGCACCTCCACACCCACCTGAGGGCTCAGCTCTGCTCATGGGCCAGCAACGAGTCCAAAATCCCCCCTGACTCCCAGAGTCAGATCCCCCAGTGTGGAACTCCCTGCCCTGGGGGAGGCACTGGGGGCTCCCACCTGCACCTGAGGGGATGAAATCTTGGGGTTTGGGGACTCGGGAAACCACTCAATGGATCCAGAGGAGGAGCAGAACCTGGACAGGAGGAGCCCACCACTGTCGACCAGACTGTGCCATCATCTGCACCAACAGGTTTGTCCCTTCCTTTTCCTTTGGACTTGGGGGAACCACGTGGGGCTCAGCACAGGGGCCACCAAACCCCTCTGTGTTTGTGCCCCAGGGTGCTGGGTCATAATTCTGGGGTTTTGTGGGTTAAAACCAATTTCTCTTTGTGCCATTGCATTTATTGTTCATTTCTCTTGCCAGTTTACCTTTAAACCAGCACAGATAAGAAGCAGCTAAAATGGGTAAGTTTTTTGCACTCAGCAGTCACCAAACTCATTTTTTTTAGCAGTGACTTGGAGCATTAAAGAATTGTGTTTCTACAAATATATCAGCAGCAGAAGGAGGGCTAAGGAGGGTCTCCATCCTTTGTTTGGTGGCAGAGGATGAGAGAAAGGCTGAACTGGATGTCTCTGTCTCCTCCCAAGTCTCAAGGCACAGGATGAGAGAAAATGGGCTCAGCTTGTGCCAGGGGAGGTTTAGATTGGATATTAGGAGGAATTTCTAGACAGAGATGGTTGCCAGAGGAGGTGTGTTGCTTAAAAGGGCCAGAAAGAACCCTCTGACACTCCCTTTGGAGCATTAGAAAGTAAAGAATTCTTTATTTAGAGCATGCTGGGTGAATAGGAATCATTTCTGAAGCACACACCAAGTTATAGAGGTGCTATATTTTTATACAGTTGATGCCTTAAGATTTTAGGCAACCCTGTAATATCTGACATTACATCATCTTGTTACTCCCACTTCCCAAAATTGTCCACCCCACAGCACCATTTTCACCCTGACACACCTTCTGAATTTGAGTCAGAGGTCTTGACAACCCTTATCTTCATTTTGTCTCCCTCTTCCTCATCATCTCTGTCCTTCTTGGAACAAGTTCAAGGTTTCTGGGCCTTCTGAGTTACACCAAACAATGTGCCTGTTATGTTTTCTAGGTACATTCTGTACTAACTGGATGTTCTTTATCCATTGAAATCCTCGATGAGGAACGTTAAACAATATTTCAGGAATCTGGCACAAAGGTTGATTTGTTACCACTATTATGAAGTGTTTCAAGCTATATTAAAAATCTATGTCCTACAGATCTTAAGGATCTTAAGGAGGTTAAAGGACACAGAGATGCCCTGCAACCTTCTACTCTACCCCGTGAATATTTGGAGCTGGAGGTGATGTTATTGTATTCAGCAGTCATCAGTTGATTGATATTTTTTCCCATTAATTTGCCTGATCAATTTTTGAAGATGTGTAAATATTTAGCAACTGTTCTTTCCTATACTGAAAAGTTCTGGAGCTTTTTTTTCCTTCTTGCTGTGTGAATTATTTAATTTTGCTCATTTTGAGCCTGCCACCTGCTATTTCTATTTCAGGACTCCCAGTACCTCTTCTTTTGTTTCATTTGTTCTGTTTTGATTTAAAAAGGAGATGGTGAATAAACAGCCACTCCCTTTCTGAGACCACTCAGACCTCTGCCAGTTCCCAACAGTCTCATTTTCTGGAATGATGAAACCTAATTTATTTAGTCATTCTTTGCAAGGAGATTGTTCCACTTCTGTGATAATCCCCGTCACCTTTTTCTGCATCTTTTCCAATTTCATTCAGTTCTGTCAGAGAGAAGGGAATTGGAAAGGCAAACAGTAATTAGTGGGTGCATAATAGATATGCACCGTGGCTTAACTAGGAAAACAAACCCCTGGAGTTGCCAACACACATCACAATGCCCACTTTTCCTTTTATTCCTTTTATATCCAGTGGGGCCTACTATAAATGGACAGTGAATGTCCTGAAGACAAAAGCCATCATTTAGTTTCCTCCTCATGCCTGGCCCTGTTGAGCCTGGCTTTGGATTAAACCTGAGACCAAGCAGCAAGTGCTGCAGAAACAATTTGTAATGGTTTGCCCCATGGCTTCCTCAGTAACCATTGTATCTAAGGAAGTTACAAGTATTCCACACCTGTCTTCCACGTAGCAGTGGGGGAGTGGTTTTGTTCCTGTCTTCCTTCCCTTCCTTGGCTGAGGAGCTGGAGGGAGGTGGTTGGAGTCTGGTCCCTCCGGTCCCTGGTGGTTCTCCTGTCCTGGGTGAGATTGTTTCACTCTTGTTCCCCTTCCTTGAGGTTTTTAATTGTGTTTGTTTTGATTCATTCGGTTTCTTTAGATTGGGTTGGTGTCTTCCCTATTTTCCGGCTAATCTCCCTTCCCCTTTCCCCTGGGGGTGGGATCCCATGTATTGTGTATACAGTGTGGTTTGTAAATGTTAGTAAATATAATTTATTCTTTTTATTCAGTTCAGTTTCTTTAGAGTGCGTTTCTTTTCAGTTTTTTTTTTTTCCCCTTTCCTTTGCTGGGAAGGTTCTGGGAGGGGGAAGGGGGGCCAGTCCAGGGCTGGCAACAGCTAGGCCAAACCTGCGACACAATTCTTGTGGATTTTCATGGAATTGCACATGGAATGGTTTGAGTTGGAAGGGACCTTCAAGATCATCCAGTTCCAGGCTGCTGCCATGGGACAAATTCCACCAGACCAGGCTGCTCCAAGCCCTGTCCAATCTGGTCTTGGACATTTCCAGGGACAGGGCTTCTCTGGCCAACCTGTGCCAGGGCTTCCCCACCACCACAGGGAAGAATTCCTTCCTAATATCCAATCTAAACCTTCCCTGTTTCAGCTTAAAGCCATTCCCTCTTTGTCCTGTCACTCCATGTCCTTGTCCAAAGTCCTTCACCAGCTCTCTTGGGACCCCTTTAGGCACTGGAAGGTGCTCTAAGGTCTCCCGGGAGCCTTCTCTTCTCTAGGCTGGACATCCTGAGTTCTCCCTTCTGTCTCCAGAGCAGAGGGGCTCCAGCCCATGGATCATCTTCGTGGTCTCCTCTGGACTCATTCCAACATGTTCGTATCATCTTTTTGGTGGAGTCCCCAGAGCTGGATGCAGGACTCTTTTTCCATGTGTCCTAGAACAATCCTAGGTCTGCGTAAAGATTCACCTCCTGAAATTCTGTGTCACATTCAGCAGCGTCGTCCCCACCCCATTCACTTAAAGGCCTCTCGTTTATTTCTTGTTGAAGTCTGTCTGAATTCAGCTTCAAACAATGAGTTCTGGCTCTGTCTTTCTTTGCCAGATTAAATAAACTTTTATCAGCTGGTATTTTCTCCCCATGAAGGTATTTGTTCACTCTAATGAACACTCTTTGTAATAAGCTAAGCAGGTTGACTCCTTAGAAATATTTTTCTTCCCCCACAGCACAGCATTTTTTTCAGCCATCAAATCATTTTTGCGGCTCTTTCTGTACCCTCCAGATTTTTTTATCAGTGTCTTGTTTCAAGTTGTTGACAGCAGAACTGGACCCAGCTGTGATGTCTCAAGCTCTGATTGTCATTTCTGAATTGATGCCTTCTTGGAACACATTCCAGGACACTTTTGATTTGGATCAACACATGGGGACATGGAGATTAGGATGGCTTTGGGCTTTGGGAAGACAGAGGGCATCTGACCCACCATGAAGCTCCAGTAATACGAAGAGATGAATCTTCTATTCTACAAAATCCAACCCTAATATAGCCCACCAACAGTGGCCATTGGATCAGTGTTTTACACCCTCTGGAAGTGTTTGGTTTTGGCCTAATATTGCAAGGGTGGTGCATCTCACATTTCAGTTTCAAGGGTGGTGCATCTCATATTTCATCTCTTGTTTTACACAAGGTCTATTAGGAGATGAAATCATCCCTCAGGTCCTGGGATCTCCCATACAGAGCCAGGATATCAGTGGGTACATGTTTTACCTCTATTTAAATAGTCCTTTTGTACCAGAGTAGGGTTCTGCCCAGCACCTCTGGGATGGGATCCAGTGACTTCCACTTGGACCACGAGTCACTTTGGGAATCCCACTAAGACAGGGAGATGCCAGCAATTTCTGCTCAGTTCTGTAAGGAAATCAGTCTTTGCTCAGCAAATGAAGGCAATGACTGTGCCTCAAAACCATCTTGGAATTGAGATTTCCAAACTTAGATGCCAAACACCCAGGAAATGAGCAAACACAAGTGCCCTTCCACATAATCCTGCATCTGGAAAGGGCAGCTACTGAGCTGACATTGAGATATAATTGGCTGACTTTGCTTGGCCTCTGGCTCAACACATTTACACTGTTAAGTTTTGTTCCTGGACAGTTTCGGTTGAGCTTATTCCATTTGTCCTTTCAAGAGCCACTGTTTAACAAACAGTTCTGCTGGTAGGACTTGGATACTCTCAGCTCTGTGGGGGTGATTTGAGAGGTTCTGTATTGTCCAATGTTTTACTTGTATTGATGTCCTTAGTTGTAGGGCTGAATAATTTGGGGTTCCCAACAGCAGTGTCAGGACCCCCACATTCAATACACTGAGTTAAGAGAAGTACACTGTATTTTGTATTTTAGGGTAATAATTTTTGGCTGTAATTATTAAATATATTGAAAAACTTTTAGGAAATGCAGTGCAAAGAGGTTTGTTATTGATGCCTGTGTGTTCCTCAAGAGTTTGGCGAGAAGCAATGCAGAGGAAACATGGCTGGTAGGATCACAGGATCATTAAGGTTGGAAAAGACATCCAAGATCATCAAGTTCAACCTTTATGATGAAGATCTGACCTTCAAGATCATCAACCTCCAATCTGTTATGCCAGGAAGAAAAAACTTGAAAATATAATTATAGAATTGTTTCTGTTGGAAAAGACCTTGAAGATCATTCAGTTCCAACCCTCCTGCCATGGGCATGGACACCTTCCATAGACCAGGTTACTCAGAGACCCGTCCAGCCTGGTCTTTGATACTTCCAGGGATGGGGAATCCACAATCTGTGTGGGCACCACTCTCACAGGGAAGAATTTCTTCCTAATATCTAATCCAAAACTCCCTTCCTTCAGCTTAAGGCCATTTTCCCTTGTCCTATCACTACATGCCCTCATGAAAAGTCCCTCTCCAACTCTCTTGTAGCCTTTTCCAGGCACTGGAAAGGTGTCTAAGGTTTCCCTGGAGTTTCTCTTCTCCAGGTTGAACAGTCCCAAATCTCCCATCCTGCCTCCAGAGCAGAGATGTCCAACCCTCTGATAACTCAGTGGTTTCCTTTGGACTCATTCCAACAGGTCAACAACTTTCTTGTATTGGGGAAATCTTTCCAAACCTTTCAGTGACCTCCTTCAGTGACCCTCACACCTATGGATGGGAAAATGACTGACCAAAGCAGGTTTCTTTTGCCCCTGAAGAGAAGGAGAAATCACCAGCAGTGAGCAGAGTGATGATCTCCATGCACAGACCTCTCACTTGTATCTCAGTGGGAAGTGGCTTTGTCCTCACCCTTCAGGCAAAGTCCTTTTGAAGGAATCACTGGTGTGAACAGCTGGATTCAAAACCTCTGTGACAGAAAAGTGCTCTCCCTGATTTTGTCATCAAAATGCTGAAAGGCAAACTGCAAATATCACTCATTATCATTTATTATTCCAAATTATGCTGATGTGGAAATGGATCTCCTTGGCTTCAGTCCTGCTCCTTTAAGTTTACCCTGTCAGGATGGAGAACAGGAACAAGTCTCTTCTTTGATGTGATATTTGAGCAATATTAAAATATGCTTTGGGAGAATAAAACTGCAGTGAGAAAAGGAAGCATTTTAGCCCTCATGAGTGGAGTTCAAGCAGCTGCCAACATTTCTGAGCAGAAAATCTGGTATCAAAAAACAGAACACATTAAAATGAATCTGCTCATCTCTCCTCAACAGATATTTTTAAAAACCTGTTTTTAAGAAGTTTCCAAGAACACAACTCACATTGAGTCTCCTCCAAATGAAAATGAAGCTCTGCCATATTCAGTGACATCTGGCCAATGGAAATGACACAGGAAGATGGGAAGAGAAGAGCAGGTAAGAAGTGCTGTGAGAGGAATGAGGTGGCCAAGCTGTGCAAGTGCTCCTGTTTCAGTCAACATCTTGACCAACAGGTAACTGTAGACCCTGCCAGGATGCTACAGGAATTCCAGTAAAAAAGTATGAACTGGGCTATCTTTTTTTTTTTTTGCTATTCCAGACAATCATGAGTCAGTGGAAGCAGGACTAGTCAGAAGTTGTGACCACCTTCTCTGAGCATGAGGACCACAAGCACATGATTCATCTGCCTTGATGAATCAGGATATTTTGTTTCTTACTGTTGATCCAGGTGAATGAATTCAAGCCTCACTGCAGCTCTCCTCTAAAGGCATTAATTAGATTAGCACCTCTGAATGAGAAATTAAAAATGGACACATTTATCATTGGAAATTGGGCAGAAATAGTTCACCCCTCTAAATGCAAGAAGTCATCTGGGCCACAGAAGGACTTTAGAGCTGTTTGCTGTAGCCTGTGCAAGTATCTTCTTTCCTCTCTGTAGGGAGGACAGACCACTCCCATGAAGAACTTTACCAACACATTTCTGGCCTAATTTTTTTCTAGGGGACATAGTGGAAATTTAGGAGGAGAGAGAAATGACATCTCATACTCAGTTCAGGTAACAGCTCTCCCTGGTAAGCCACAGTTTAATGCTTCACTCAGGCTCCATCAAGTCCAGAAGCCTGGCCTGGCCAGATCATGGTGATCCTTCACACAGCAATTAAAAATATCTGATTGAAGATGGAAACACTGGCCAGATAAAAACTGCAAAGGGCATAAGGCTGCACTTAAGGAGAAACGTTCCAAATCTTGGTGCTCTGCCTGAAACCTGCTCAGTTGTAGCAGAATACACCCAGAAAAGAGTCATGAAGTGTCTGCGAGACCATGGTCAGCACTCAGAAATTTGTTTCAGTGGCTGATTTTTAGAATTTCATAAGTTGAAATCAAATGCATGCAAAAAATAATTTAAAAAGAAGTGGTTTTCAGGTTAAGGCAGAAACGCTTCACTGCCCGTGTCAGTGCCAGAGTGATACTTAAATGCCAGAGTTCAAGAAGCATTTGGACATTGGTCTCAGGCACATGGTGGATTCTTGTGGTGTCCTGTGCAGGGCCAGGAATCGGACTCATTGGTCCTTGTGGGTCCCTTCCAACTGAGCACATTCTGTGATCCTAAAAAGCTTCAACATGTGTATTGATGGCTGAGGCTGCTGTGAGTAAAGAGCAGATCAATATGTTCAGCAGGTTTGATTTGATCACCAGAGACAGATGGAGGTGTCACAAACACCACCAGACAACTTTGTTTAGGCAACTGGGTCTTATCTGTGATGTCTATGATATATCTGAATGTAATTTAATATTTATATTCATAACTGAGCTATTGTCTGGGACTCTCCTGACTGTGTTCATCAAGTCTGTGTTGATTTGGGCTTGGACACCTGACATTTGTGTTGATAACAACACACAAAAACCTATGAACCATGGCTTGTCCTAGAGCTGAATCCCACTGAGCCAGTACCTACAAGGGCTCCAAGAGAGCTGGAGAGGGATTTTGGGTGAGGACATAAGTGACAGGACAAGGGATAATGGCAGGTTTAGATTGGATATTGAGAAGAAATTCTCCCCTGTGAGGGTGGCGAGTCTCTGGCACAGGTTGCTCAGAGAAGTGGCTGCCCCATCCCTGGAAGTGTCCAAGGCCAATCTGGAGGGAGCTTGGAGCAACCTGGGGTTGTATAAAGTGTCCCTGGCCATGGCAGAGGGTTGGAACAAGGTGATTCTTAATGTCCCTTCCAACCCAAATCATTCCATGATTCTATGAAAACACCATCAGTGTTTTCTCTGCTGGAGCATTTAAAAGGTTACAGAAAAATATTCAAGCAACACCTTTAATTCTGCCTCTCAGCACTTCTTGGATATTCAACCATAAGCACTTTTCCAAGTACAAGCATTTCCAGCCTGGTTTTCTTAGAATCCAAGGTAGGGCTCAGAAAGAACAACACCACAGCATCTGGATGTTTTCTGGTTGTATTTTTTGCATGTTAATGACTGAAAGTGAACTGGGGTCTGTCACATGCCTAAAGTACTAACCCGAGTATTGTCATTCCTGCTTTTAGCTCCCAGCAACAGCACAAATGCCCTGGGTGGATTTTGACAGTTCTTTTAACTTCCTTGTCCCTTAAATATTAATAGATAAAATGGAGGCTATTTTTCCTAAGGCAGTTGAGCTCAACACACTAATGACTGTGAGACGCTGCAGTAATGGAGGCTTCTGACAAACGTAAAGAATGATGGTGCTGTTATTAGTGTGATGGATCAAAACTTTACTTCAGGTTCATTAACTTCATCCTTTTTCCTTGGCAGGGTATAAACACACTATTTTTGGCAGCTCAGATTCTAAAGAATTCGTTATTAGTTGTATACTAATATTGTCAGCTTGAAATTAAAAAAGTAGAGGGGGGTGCAGGGGAGGGAGGTGGTTTTTTTCGTGCTTTCTGCAAAATCTTGATTGTGAAAATTATGTCTCTTGGCACCACTGTGTAAAGGAAACACAGAAGTTGCCCTTAGTGACACGAAAGAGGAAAGGCTCTCACGGGCTGCAGCAGAATTTGAAATTAATAAATGTGAATTTTATGACTAAACATCCCTGAAAGAACTGGAGTTTGGATGAGACATTGTTGGAACTGTACAGAAACTGATAAACGGCCAACCCAAGCTGATGCTGCTGAGCCATTTGGGATGTCTCTGTACCAAGGACCAGGTTAAGCAGCTTGTTTGCTCTGCTGGTATGCCCTGTACAAGGTCTGAATGCTCATTTAGTCATCCCTGAGGTAACATGAGACCTTCCATCCTCATGAGCACTCCCTGTGGCTTTGCTCAGGGTGGGGTACAGGAGTCCTGTGGCCTCACTGATCCTGTGCTGGGTCTCCATGAAAAGGTAGAGTGAACCAGAACTGGACACAACATCTGTGCTTCTCAACTAAGCTGTTCCTTCCATGTTTGTATTGGCATGGATAGCCGGGAGTTCACCCTAAGCATCAAAATGTCATTTTGCTTTACAAGGACTCCAAATGTGAGGCATCTGGAGGATGAAGAACCTCCTGCATAAGTTTTTAGCACAGATCACACTAAGTACAACCCACAGCCATTGCTGAGAGTGATGATGGATCAAGGTGCTCCAGGTGAGCCACTCTGGTAACCTCAGCAAGCCTGACTTCTCCTTGGTTGTGCTGAAAGAAAGGTCCTGTGCTTTAGGAGATATATGACAATGCATAACATTTTTTGGATGTTTATGGATAATTACACCTGGGAAATCCAGCCTAGAGGGATTCACAGCAAGGTGGGGTGTTGCAAACTGCTGTTCAACTTCCAACATCTCTGAAGATGGAATCATAGAGTCATTAAGGTTGGAAAAGATCTCCAAGATCGAGTTCAACATTCAACCAAACACCACAATGCCCAATAAAGCATTCCATAAAGTGGGACTTCTACTCTAGTTTTGAACACTTGGTGAAATGGTGAGTTCATAACTTCCCTGGGCAGGCTGTTCTAATACTTGCCATTCTTTCAGTGAAGAAATTTTCCCTATTATCCAACCTGAGCCTCCTCTGGTGCAACTTCAAGCCATTTCCCCTTTTCCTGCCACTTCTTGTCTGGGAGAAGAGGCCAAACCCCACCTTGCCACAACCTTCTGTCAGGTAGTCATAGAGAGGAGGTAAGTTAAGGTAAAAAGCCAGCAAGGAGGTTGAATTTACAGATTCCTTTCCTGTCCATCTCCCTTATTCATTAATGTCTTGTTTTCACATTTAGTCTCCCATTTCTGGACATTCAGCAGCACTTCTGTTAACCTATTTTTGTAACCAGTGTGGCAAAAAGAAATCAGCTCCACTTCTCCCAGGCACAAGCTTTTGATTAGGAAAAATGATCATGGCATTTTTGTAGCAGTGAGGAAGCATATTTGTCCTTGAGCTTCATCCCAGTACAGGAGAACAGGGAGGTTCAACACCCATGCCAGCTTCCCTTGCAGAGAGGAAAATTCACTGCTGGGGATTTGTGCCCTTGGTGAGATGTTTCATTAGTTTATGTAGCATCTCTCCTCAGTCTGTCAGGGCCAGGGGAGTTCTAGATGGAGGTGGCTGCTTTGGCCCTGCAGTGGGTGGGGATGTTCTTTCACTGCAGGGCTCACAGAGCCATTAAGGTTGGAAAAGTTCTCTGAGATCACGGAGTGCAACCATTAACCCAGCACTGCCTGGGCCACCACTAAACCATGTCCCCAGGTGCCACATCCACATGCTTTTTGAACCCTGCTAGGCATAGTGATTCCACCCTTTCCCTGGGCAGCCTGTTCCAGTGCTCTCCACCCTTTCAGTGGGGAAAGTGTTGCTGATTTCCAAACTAAACCTCCTGTGGTGTAACTTGAGGCTCTTTCCTCATGTCCTATCAAGATGAGGAAACAATTGCAGGGTAGTAAATTCTCAAACTGGCCAGGTCTGCCAGCTCTCCTTCCTCCATCACTTTTGCTACTTGCCAGAGGTAAAAATGCTGCCACCAAAATATGCCATGTTACTATGAGGACAAACATAAGTCCTAAATGGGCTGAATATTCGCTTGCCTGGTGACAGTGGCCTTGCAGTGATTTGGGTGAGACCTGGATGTCATAATTCAGTGTCAAGCACTGGGGTTTTTTTATTCAACTCTCTGGGTTTTAGTGACAGAGTGACTGAGCTGGTTTTCTCCCTAGAAGCCTCATAGGGTGACTTTCCCACTGGACTAATTACCCTGAATTGTGATGTTGCCACTGACTTACCATGAATCCTCCTGATAACGAGGCAGGTGAGAGCAGATTCCAAACCTCAGGCTCCTGCAGGTTCCACGAGGATCCATCAAAGGATTGTGAAACAACATGAAACTTGCTGTTACAAAGCTGCTCTGGAAGAAGCACATAATTAAAAACACTCCCCTGGAGAGAGTATCATTTAATCTTCTTCACACAACCCACCACTAGGTCAGAAAACACAACAAAAGAGAAGATCTGAATCACAGGCAAAACAGTGTCATTTTTTGTTGTGTGATTTGCTGGAATCCCTTGTATTAATTTTACACTTGCTATTGAATTTAAGGTCAACCAATATTGAATTTAAGGTCAATCAGTGAGGCTTGTAAGCGAAAATTGCCAAGCTGTATTTCAGCAAATATGACATTCCTGTTGTGCACAGGAACCTCTTGGACTTTTACTTTCCAATATGCTCAGCAGTCTCAAAAGCACAGCGTGGTCTCAGAGAAACAACAGGGGACTAAAAGCATGATATTTTATTGAGGAATACAGGATTTATTAGATTCAATTAGACTGTGGTCCATTTGTTCCTGTTTCTTGCCTCAAGCAATGAGTGAATTCCAGCGTTTCAAAGGCAAGGGAAATTATAGTGAAGGAGGAGACATGAAATCTGAAGGGTTTTCTTCCTGACCTAAAACTCAGCTCTTGCTAAATGGAAACTTCAGAGTGAGCTGTGAGTCCTACAATGAAATTTGGGTCAAGTTTTGACTAAAGTCAGGATGAAAATTTCATAGAATCATAGAATCGATTGGATTGGAAAAGACCTCTGAGATCATCAAGTCCAACCCTTGGTCCAACTCCAGTCCCTTTACCAGATCATGGCACTCAGTGCCACGGCCAAGCTCAGTTTAAAAATCTCTAGGGATGGGGAATCCACCCCCTCTCTGGGCAGCCCATTCCAATCCCTGAGCACTCTCTCTGCAAAGAATTTTTTTCTGTTCTGCAACTTCAATTTCCCCTGGCAGAGCTTGAGCCCATCGTGCCCCCTTGTGCTATTGCTGAGTGCCTGGGAGAAGAGACCAACCCCCACCTGGCCAGAACTTCCCTTCAGGCAGTTCCAGACAGTGCTGAGGTCACCCCTGAGCCTCCTCTTCTCCAGGCTAAACATCCCCAGCTCCCTCAGCCTCTCCCCACAGCACTTGTGCTCCACTCCCTTCTCCAGCCTCGTTGCTCTTCTCTGGCCCCGCTCCAGCACCTCAATATCCTTTCTGACCTGAGGGGCCCAGAACTGAACACAACACTCAAGGTGTGGCCTCCCCAAGGCAGAGTCCAGGGGAAGGGTCACTGCCCTGGGCCTGCTGGCCACGCTAGTTTGGATCCAGGCCAGGATCCCATTGGCCTTCTTGGCCACCTGGGCACACTGTTGGCTCCTGTTGAGCTTCCTGTCCCTCAGTCCCCCCAGGTCCCTTCCTGCCGGCTGCTCTCCAGCCACTCTGTGCCGACCCTGGAACGCTGCAGGGGGTTGGGGTGGCCAAAGCCATATTCAGGCTAAAATAAAGGGACAAGTGTCTCTGGCTTTTAGGGATGTGATATTGATAACATTTATTACACATATCATAGCAGTGTCTTGAGGCACTGGCCTTGGTCAAAGCCTCCTCAGTCTGCACATTGTGTATAATAAAACAGCTTCCCTTCTGGGTTCCTCTGTTCCACCCCATTTTCAACGAAGAAGAGGAAAAGGGTCAACAGAAAGAAATACTGTTTTCATCAAGTCTTAGGGGCTTCTTGTCCCTGATGTCCTCAAAAAAAAAATAGAAATTAAAAAAAAAAACTAAAAATGTAATTTTAAAGAGTGGAGTCTTTTAAACTTAGTGTTTTAGTGTCCATTTCTGTGCTGCAGAGTGGACAGGGCTGTGCTGCCAGTTGTAAATCCCACCTTCCACCAGACCGGGTTGCTCAGATCTCCATCCAACCTGGTCTTGGACACTTCCAGGGATGGGGCAGCCACAGATTCTCTGGGTAGCCTGTGCGAGGGCCTCACCACCCTGAGAGTAACAAATTTCTTCATAATATCTGATCTCAATCCCTCCTGTTTTCATTCACAACCATTCACTGTCTCTCCATGTAAGGTGTCACTCTCCCTCTTTTTTACAAAGCCCCTTTAGATACTGGAAAGCCAAAGTCCTGCTCCCACTGATGGGAAACAGGAGTTTCATCAGTGAGCACTCACCAATCCCTTACAGAACATAAACAAGATGCCCTGTGGCTGGAATTTCATGGGAATAGGAATCTCTTGTTTGAGTGGCTCATTCCTGCAAACCCAGATCTTGACTTGGGACTGAACAAAGGAAGGAAAGACTTGTTTCCTACCAGGAGTTCAGTTCCCAGCAGGAGTTGTGACAATTGCCCGTTGGGCTGCACTCCTGAGGGACAATTTTATGACAGAAACTTTCAGATTCTGGAATTTTGTTCTGGCATGATTGTGATCCCATCTGAAAAATCCTGCCTTGGATTCGAGCAGCTCTCACTGCCAATACCAGAGGCATTGAAACCAGGGAATCTCTAAAGTCCCTTCCAACCCAAACCTTTCTGTGATTCCATGAGAGGCTGCAGGTGATCCAGAAGTGATGGCTGGGACAAGCACAAGAGATCACACTGAGAATTCAGAGAGTATGCAACAGATCTCAGACCTGAATCTTTCTTAATAAACTTGACAGGTATTGATCTAAATACAGGTAACAGTTTAGATCTCTCTCCAAATTCTTGCTGACCCATGGGAGAATTTTCTGTGATGCCTGAACTACGATTTTACAAGATGTGACTGAATTTGCATATAATTAGGGTAGTAATAATGATTAACAGATAACTTTTCCCACAGTTTTATTCTGTCTGTGCATAATAATGATGAAACAATAAGCAAAACAATTGAGGGTGTTTTTTTAAACCTTTGGAGATCTTTTTTTGCAGCATGGGAAACATAAAAAGAAAGAGCAATTCAGATTCCATTCAGACTCCTGCAGCATTTCAACACATTAAGAATTTATACCATGTACTTTCTGTGATCTGAGATTTCATGGACAATGAAGACATTGAGTGTGACCAATCTGATCTTTTCTTTGTCCAAACACTTTGGAAATAAATTGAGAGGGAGTGGGGGAACCACACAAAATGCTGAATACTTCTACAGACAGACCACTGAGGGAGGGGAATCACAGAATCATAGAATGGTTTGGGTGGAAGGGACCTGAAAGATCATCCATCTCCACTCCCTGCCATGAGCAGGGACACCTTCCACCATCCCAGGTTGCTCCAAGCCCCATCCAATCTGGCCTTGGACACTTCCAGGGATGGGGCAGCCACAACTTCTCTGGGCAACCTGTGCCAGGGCCTCCCCACCCTCACAGGGAAGAATTTCTTCCTAATATCCCATCTAAACCCACAATCCTTCTTTCCTTTTTAGGTCTCAGAGGAGCTTGTGTAAGTTCTGAAGGCCCCTCAGCTCCTGAGAACTTGTGTAAGGAGCTCATGTTGTACAAGTGCTGCTGATTTATAACTTTGCAGCCCTGCCAGCCCTGGAACCTTGAATTAAAAAGGAAGACTGACCTGAAAAATCATCTGAAGCAGCTGCATTAGGGTTCATTAGAAGTCTGAATTTAGGAGGAAGCTTTTAAAGGGAAAGTAAAGAATCCTCACAGAAACTCTCAGCCCTTGGCAATGAGAGTCTCCTGTTGCACCTCAGTGCTGGTTTCTGCCCCTCCTGCCTTTGGGATCAGTGTCAGCTCGGGGATTACCTGAGTTTTGGGAACTAGTGCTCATCCAGATGGTGCCTGGAGCACATGGGGGTACTTGGTCAAGATGAAGCACCACCATAAATAATACAAACTGCATTTCAGATGGTTTGCTTGGAAGGCACTGCAGTGATTCCCTGCCCTGGCCTCTCGCCTGCTGAAAGAGCAAATAGGATTTTTCCAGTTCTAATTTCTCCTTCAAATCCAACAGTCATGCTGAGACTAAAGATTCACTTCTAAAGAAGGAAAATCCACTGTAGCGAGTTAGAAAAAGTTCTTAATTTAATAGTTGCAGGGATGGAGAATCCATCACAGCATTAGTTAAGCAGATTAAATAGTTAATAGCAGAGCCTTGCAAATGTATTCCTTAATTTCTTCTCTAAATTAGAGCTCTGCAAATAATTGATATTTTGGTTCACTGGGCAAATTAAAAACAAAAAAGAAAGAAATTGATAAGGGAAAGAAAACATCTTGGCAGGAGCAAACTCCTCAATTTGTGAACTAAAGCACTGCTACAAAGGTCTGAAAAATGTGAGGTCTAATTATAGAGGCACAGCAACTGTAGTAAGGAGGGAGCAGAGAGCGTGACTGACGAGCAGAAGATAATGCTCTGATGGGCACGATGTGCACAGCCCTTGGAAGACTCACAACAAACCTCCCTGAGACATCTGTGGGGCTGTGTAAAGGACAAGGCAGGTTTGAAAATGGTATTTAAAGGTGAAGAGTAACCGCTGAACGTGCGGCTCTGGCAGTGTGGTGGATTTTCCCAAAGCACAGACCAGGTAATTAACTGGCTGAAACAGTCTCATCAAGAGATGCCAGCAGTAGGAAAGAGCCTGGGACTAAAAGTGGGACCTAGTCCTCTGGATTGGTGGCAGCTGGGCCTTGCTGGGCCCTGCCTGGCTGTTTGCATGGGGGCGTTGGCTGGTTGCCCCTTGTACTGCACTGGCTGAGGAAAGAGCTCATCCAGCCCGGAGTCTGGGGGTGCCTCACCTGAGACTGAGGCTGAGGAGGGGAGAGGTGGACAGGGAGAGACTCTGGAAGGGACAGGGAGAGACTCTGGAAGGGACAGGGATTGCCAGTGGGTGAAGCAGATCTTGAACTGAGCAGCTATTTTCTTTCTTTTCTTTCTTTTCTTTCTTTCTTTCTTTCTTTCTTTCTTTCTTTCTTTCTTTCTTTCTTTCTTTCTTTCTTTCTTTCTTTCTTTCTTTCTTTCTTTCTTTCTTTCTTTCTTTCTTTCTTTCTTTCTTTCTTTCTTTCTTTCTTTCTTTCTTTCTTCCTTTCTTCCTTTCTTCCTTTCTTTCTTTCCTCTATCTATTTATCTCTTTCGTTATTATGATTGTTATTATCATTTAGAAAACAGAATAAAAAGGAAAGAAAAACAGAAAGAAAAATGAAAAAGAAAAAGAAAAAAGAGAGAAAAAGAAAAAGATAAAAAAGAAAAAGAAAAAGAAAAAGAAAAAAGAAAAATATAAAGGAAAAAGAAAAAGAAAAAGGAAGAGAAAAAAACTATATAAATAAAAATAGATTTGAAAATAAACTTAAACAATAATGAAAAAGGAAAAAAGAAAAAGGGAAAGAGAAAAAGAAAAAATAAGAGGAAAAGAAAAAAGAAAAAGAAAAAAGAAAAAAGAAAAAGAGAAAAAGAGAAAGAAAATAAAAGAAAAAGGAAAAGAAAAAAAGAAATAGGAAAAGAAAGAAAAAGAAAGAGAAAAACCATAAATAAAAATAGAATTAAAAAATGAGAAAATAAAATTAATAATGAAAAAGAAGAAGAGAAAAAGAAAAGAAGAGAAAAGAAAAAGAAAAGTGAAAAAGAAAAAAGGAAGGAAAAGGAAAAGGAAAAGGAAAAGGAAAAGGAAAAGGAAAAGGAAAAGGAAAAGGAAAAGGAAAAGGAAAAGGAAAAGGAAAAGGAAGCCAAGAATGTTTGGTCCCCAGTACAGGAAGGACATGGAGCTGTGGGAGTGAGTCCAGAGGAGGCACCAAGATGATCAGAGGGATGGAGCAGCTCTGCTGGGAGGAAAGGCTGGGAGAGTTGGGATTGTTCAGCCTGGAGAAGGGAAGGCTTTGGGCTGACCTTATTGTGTCCTTCCAGTGCCTGAAGGAGCTACAAGAAAGATGGAGAGAAACTATTGACAAGAGATGGAGTGACAGAACAAGGGGGAATGGCTTGAAACAGAAACAGAGTAGATTTAGATTGGATATTAGGAAGAAATTCTTCCCTGTGAGGGTGGGCACAGGTTTCCCAGAGGAGCTGTGGCTGCCCCATCCCTAGAAGTGTCCCAGGCAGGGATGGATGGAGCTTGGAGCAACCTGGTCTAGTGAAAGGTGTCCCTGTCCATGGCAGGAGGGTTGGAAGTAGCTGATCTTTAACGTCTCTTCCAGTTCAAGACATTCAACAATTCCATGATTTTCTCTGGTGTTTATTCTCTGATCCCATTATTTTTCCAAGGTCAGTGAGGGCAGGTTGACTCGAAGGACTGGTGGAGGTTGTTGGTCCTTCATCTGCCCCTTTTTGCTGCTCTTCAGCCTGTGTGAGCTGCCCTTGCCTGGCTGAGAACGTGAGCACTGGGGCCTCTCTCCTTCTCTGCCTGTCCCCTCCAACATGTGCATTTTGGCTGTATCGTGTTCTGTATCTTTAATATATACCAAAAAGGAAATGAAATCTATTTTCTTACAAAATGACACCTTTCTAGTAATGCTTCAAAAAAAATTTCCAAAATGTCATCCATTTCTTTAAGTAATTCATTGGTAATTTAAGCAAAGGGAAAAAAAAAAACAACCCAACCTAATCTTTCTTCTATTTCTTTCTACTATTTTGGGTCTTTCTGGTTTCTGTTTCTGAGCCTGTTACTCCTGTCCTTCCATCATGTGAAGGAGCCTCAAATTTCCTTGCAAGTCAGTGATGGTTTTGCTGCTTTTCCCTTTCTTTTTCTCCTTCCTTTTAAAATAAAGCCCCTCAGACTCATTTATCTCTTTGGAAGCAGGTAGAAAGCAGGGCAGGAAAAACAATAAATGCAATAAATGGGAAAATCTCCAACAAACACACATAATAAGTTTTCAACCGGTCAAGCAATTCCGGGGCCAGGAACTTTGTTATACTCAGAAGTGACAACTTTAAAACCAAGCTCTGAAGCATTTCATTCCTCCCAAATCCGTTTCTCTGCCTGTGTTTCGGGTGTGTAATGAATGTCTTTGGGGCCAACGGGCTGTTATTGAGTGAAATACCTGTAAAGCAAATTGAATGAAAAGTTATAACTTCAGCTGAAGGGCTAAAGATCCCCAGAAAAGAGAATTCATATCCTGTGGGGATAGAAGAAATAAGCAGCACATACACACCAAAACCTGGTTGTGCTTTTCTGATGTGTCCAACTGTGCCAAGTTTTGTGCTGCAACAAAAATTAAGACTTACTTCAAAATTAGCAGATCACCACCAATCCCCCCGACACCATCCTGGCTCTTTTGGCCCCACTGATATATCCATGGATCACAACATAAATTTAAATTATATTCCCAGGCAGTGGATGTAGGATTTGTGAGATGACATTGCACTGCTTTGTGTGGTTTTGGGGTAAACCTGGTTCTGAGCAAGGGAGGATGAGGGAGGGAGGAAAGAACTAATGAGATATAACAAAAAATAATGATGAGCTCTGAGTTCACAGCATTGTTGGATGATACCTGATGGGATGAAGGAAAAATGGATATCACCAGGTCAACCACTTTTTTGTTTTACTAGGCTTGATATACCAAAAAAAATTCCTCACACTCAAATACAGTGTGATCCTTGCTGGAAAAAGAGTGTAAAAAGCAGTGGGTGAATCAAGGAATGGGATACATGGAAATAATTCTTCCCTTCAGCACAGGGCACATAAGGGATCTTTGAGGGACTGGGCAGGGGAGGGTAAGTAGGACAGGCTTCCTATGGGATTTGGGACAGGCTTCATGTGGGATTTAGGACAGGCTTTATATGGGATTAAGCACAGCCCAAATCTCAGAAGAAGCAAAACAACCAAAGATTTGCAGTCCTTTGGCCCAGGGTAGAGCTGTGGAGAACCACTGGGAAGAGAGACATCTGTAAAGCTCTGTCTGTTGCTGGAAAGTGCTAGAGGCTCCTCAGAAGCCCTCAACTGTCTCCAAAGGACCACTTTGCTGTTTATTCCTTGGGATAGTTTGGGAACTGCAATGCTTTCCTTAGTCTTTGTTTGACTTAGGACCCTGAGGCAACTTCTCCAGAAGTTCACTGAAAATTGGCAAAAGATTCCTGTGGACTTCCCATGTCTAATTATTTTTTGTGTGTGTGTGTGTGCACTCCGGCACCTCCAGGAAGAAAAGATTTTGGCAAATCCTAAATTGAGAGACTGGACTTTCCACATTGGGCTGCAGGAAATACCTTCAAGAGAAGGTGGCAATTTTAAATTCATTGCAAGCAGAAGGAAGTATTTATGATTTATAATTGCATTCAAAGATGAAAATAGTTGCTGTGTCTCAGGGTGATGTCACAGATGAATGTAAGAACAGATGCTTCAGGGGAGTCCAAAAGCTCAGGCTACTCCAGTGTGTTGTCCCCTCCAAGGAGCAGCAGCAGATGCTTCAAGAAGAGTGAAAAAGCTGCTGCCTCACCACTGTGCTCTCCCAGCCTCCAGCATTCTGCCCTCTGTGAACTTTCCAAGCCACAGATGTCGTCTCTTTGTTGGAGAAAACTCTGCTGAAGTTTTTATTTCATGGCATTGTGGATTTGCTGGAGAAATAACTGAACCTCCATGATGCAGGATGGCAGATGAAAGAAGCCCTTGCCAAGCCATGACTCTTGGGCAAAACGTTGTCCAGGAAAGTTGTGAGCACAAGGAGAAATACAGAAGTTTAGACCCACAGGGAAAAGTTGTGGGAGTTTATCACCAATGTGCTCCTGTCTGCATAAAATCATAGAATGGTTTAAGTTGGAAAAGACCTTGAAGATCCTGGAGTTCCAACCCCTTGAGATGGACAGGGACACTTTCCACCAGATCAGGTTTCTCAATGTCCCATCCCACCTGGCCTTGAACACTTCCAGGGGTGGGGCAGCCACAGCTTCTCTGGACACCCCATTCCAGGGTCTCACCACCCTCATAATAAAGAATTTATTCTGGATAGCTCACCTAACTTTTCCCTCTTTCACTTTGGACCCATTTCTCCATGTCCTACCACTACAGCTCCTGATGAAGAGTCCCTCTTTGGCTTTCTTGTAGACCCCCTTCAGCTACTGGAAGGTGCTGTGAGGTCTCCACAGAGTCTTCTCTCCTCCAGGCTGAACGGCCCCAACTTTCTCAGCCTGTCCTCACAGAAGTTGCTCCAGTCCCCTTATCAACTTCTTGGCTGTCCTCTGGATTTGGTCCAACACTTCCATGTCCTTCTTATGCTGGCACTGGCCATGGGTGGGAGGCAAACCCCATTACCACCCTGAATGTGCAGAGTTCAAAAAACACACAAGTTGCTCATTTCAGGTGAGCCCCAAAGTGATTTGGGACTTGTGGTTTGGCTGATTAAAACTCAGTGGTCTCAAATTTGTGCTTTGGAGCAAACCCATCCCTCTTGTTTGAGCCCTTTCAGCACAGACACTCCTGAACTGGCTGAGCAGTGGCACACTGTGTTCTGTTTCCACATGGTTATTAATATTTTTCTAATGAAAAAAAAAAAACTAATAAAAACTAGAGAAAAAGATGGGCAGCCCAGTAACCTGCTGGAACACGTCAGATGTTCTGGATTTTTCACACTCCTGATGTTTTCCTGGGCATGGATTGGGCCCAATGTTGTTAATTCACAACAAGAACATTTTGTTTATTAGGAACATGCAGTGAATTATAATAGGAAGTGACTGACAGTGGCTGAGAAATAGCACAGCTCTGTGGATGATCTTCTCTCACAGCTCCAAAACCTGTGCAGTTTGGTTCAGCATGGACATCCTCCAAGCAATTCCTTGGTCAGGACTGAGAAATGCTTGGATAAATTTTGGTGCCTACTGATTTCCAGGACTACATTTCTTCATGGCTCTCAACTGAGGTGTAAAAGATGGGTTTGTTACTCCATCTACCCTTGGAATTTGGAGGCTGATGAACTAAATGCCTGGGTTTGTCTGGTTTGGAGATGAAGAGCCTGAGGGGAACCTCATTGCCCTCCAGAGCTTCCAGAGAAGGGAAGTGGAGAAGAAGGTGCTGAGCTCTCCTCTCTGGGTCCAGTGATGGGATGTGTGGGATTGGTTTAAAGGTGCATCAGGGCAAGTTCAGGCTGGATATTGGGAAGCATTTCTATACTGAAAATGTGCTCAAACACTGGAAGGTATTTCCTAAGATGTGATCAATGCCTTGTGCCCATCAGTGTTTAAGAATCATTTGGAAAATGTGCTTAATGATATACTGACCAAAAGTTGAAATACATTATTAAGCATATTATTAAGCACATTTTCCAAATTTCTGGTCAGCCCTGAATTGGTCAAGCAGCTGGAGTAGGTGATTATTGTAGGTCTCTTCCAACTCAAAATCTTGCCTTGTCTTGCCTTGCATTCCCTTCCCTTCCCTTGCCTTCCCTCCCCAAAACTTCCCAAATGTTCCGAAACCTTCCCTTCCCAAACCTTCCCTTCCCAAACCTTCCCTGTATTTAGTGTACCCCTTGCTATTAGGATGGGATGAGGAGCTGTTTGATACCTTCATGTGAAAGGTCATGGATATGTTTTAATGGTCACATGAATTTCCAGTCTTGTCCTTAAAATTTTCTTCTTTGTTTTTGAAGGTTATGACCCTCTTTGCAACCACACCTGAGAGCAATAAAAAAATAGAAGGTGAGCTGGAGCAATTTGATATGTGTCTTCCATCAGCCATCTTGGAATATGGAGGACCTGAAAAACATGAAGAGTTTTTGAACCTGCAGTCAGAAGGAAAAACCAAACCCACAAGTGCAGAATAATCCAATTAATGGCGACTTATCTGAAATTAGATTTGCAGAGGGATGTCTCAAGATACCAAACCCAGAGCTGAGTATAGGAATAAAGCAGTGCAAAAGACTACATTTTAGGAAAGGGAAAATAAAGGCAGATTACATCTTGAGCTAAACAGTTTGCAAAATGGACATGGAGGTTGCCCAGTTTTGCTGTTGCCTCCTCTCAGGACACAGAACCAGGAGACTGGACTAGTGGAGTCACAGAACAGGTGCTTGTCCCCAGGGCCCTACTGGAAAGTCAGACAGAGAAAATATGGAAGTCACTTGGTGTGAGGTTTTACTCAGGGAACACATAAAAGCATCCAAAGCCTCTGCTTATCTCACCCAGGCCACTATGGGCAACACCAGAGGAGTTGCAAGCGCTTTGAGAAGAGCTCAGCAGTGTAGCAGGAGGTATTGATTACAGTAAACTGTGTCTCCTGACAAGCTCCTTCAGTGCCAAGCCAATCATGAGGGAGTTTATGAAGCTGTCTGCTGCACTTAGGCTGCCCAGGACATTCCTGCAGGGACCTCTGAAAGCAATGAAGGAGCAGGGCTGCTACAGGGCCCAATGAATCTTCCTGACAGGGAAGAAATAAAATGTAGCTCTGGATTTGCTACGTGAGTTCTATTGAAACCACACAAGGAATGTGAAGCTGCCTGGAAGAGCCTAGGCAGGAAGGGCAACCTAACTCAGTCCACCCATGGACTAGGGAATTAATCTGTCCTCCTCATGGAGAGGACATACCCAACCCTCCTTTCTCAGCTGGCTGTTTGTAAGACTAAAATCAGATGTTTGTGGGAGTGTCTGAGAGCATCAGATGCCAGCAAGACTGGTGGTTTCCTCCACCACGGGGCTTCATGCCCTGATGTCCTGCAGCCAAACAAACAGCACTGGTGCAGCAGCTGAAAACTCATCACCTGCTGGGGAAAGATTTAAGGAACCATGATGGAATGAAGTGCCACACTCTCCTGGATTTATATAGTGATTGTCAGACTCATGGAGATGAAGACACTGTTTATGATCAGGATTGGTCCATTCCAGCTAAATGCAATCTCTGAAGTAATGGGCACTGCCTCAAAAAAAGCCCATCCCAAACCAAAACAAAGCAAAACAAAAAGCTCACCTGGGGTTTATTCTGGGGGAAGTTGTTTGCTTTCTTTCCTGTGTCTGAGGTCTTTTATTTCTTCTTCTTCTTTCATCCATCATTTCCCTTCACCTCTATTTTCTTTTAACATTCCAGAGCAGGAACAGGCAAATGCCCTCACTGAAGATGAACAATTTCTTGGCAGTTGCCATTCTGACTGTTAAGAGAAAGGCACAAAATTCCTTGTGGATATTTCAGTTGGCCATAAAACCAAAGTCAAATTCCCAAAGGCTGAAAGGAACTGGCTGTGAAGAGTGGGGAGCTGTAATTCTTATCATTTCATCTGAATATATAGAAATGATGGTCCTATTAATATTCCCTAAGAGTGAAAAGAACTCAGGGTCAGAGGTCTCACCCACACTCCCCTGAAATCTTGAATGGTGGCCAAGTTTTCTGGCCACCTCTTTGCAAGGTGGTGCAAATGGATGAATGATTTTTCTCACCCCAACAAATCACAGTAGCACTGAAATTCAGAGATTAATTCCCAAATAAAACATGGTTAATAATCCTTTTGCCTGCCTGCCCATCCTAGAGTGGCTTTCTGATATCCTTTCCCACTTGCATGAAGTTGCTTTTTAGTGACCATCCTTCCTACAGTAGGTGTGGTCATGTTTGAAAGTAAATTTGCACTTAATAACTGAATTTTGGCAATTTCTTTGACTTTCATGACTATCAGGTGTCCCTCAGGTATGCTCAGCAACATCAAGAAATGAAAAAGAAACCATCCTGTCAAGAAAAAGAGCTGCTATATCCCCTCCTTTCTACACTTCTTCCTCTTCCCTACTTCAACTACTTCTTTGCCTTTTTCCCATCAAAATGCCTCTCTTCCTCATCTGTCATTTGAGTTAATATAAAAAATCAGTGCCTGTTTCAAGCTGGTTGTGTGTGATGTGATGTGTTCATCTGCTTTTACACTTCTCCTGGCAACTCTGGCAACTCCCTGACTCTTATTTTTTTGCTGTGTCTCCAGATCGAACAGAGCGAGTCATTTGCATTTTCAGGATGAGCAGCTTCCACGCTCTGTGAATCTTTACAGGGTGTAATAATGATCTTATGGGTCTTTTCCAGCTTAAATGATTCTATAATTATTTATGTCCTACCTGCTTTCTGTGTCTCTCTTTACTTCTCTTCTCCTCAGGCAAACCATTCTATCCTCCCTACCCCTTAAGGCTCAAAAACCATCATAAGGTTTTTAGTGTCTCTACCAAGGCAGATCAGGTTTGCTTTATGACTTGTGGTCTTACAAAATAGTCTCCAAGTTGCACTTAAATCCTATAAATCCACATGATTGCTTGGAGAAACTGAGGGAAGGGGGAGCTGCTGGAAATATTTCAGCTGACAGGGGAAACAATTGACAAATGGGTTTTTGCTCTGCTTTATTGCAGATAATTATGAGAAGTGGGATCTACAGAAGTGGCTTTAAACTTGATAATGGTGTGGCAATTCATATACAGGACTTGACCTGCAAAAGTGTAATCCAAGAGGGGTCTCACCTCAGTGATTTTGTCTGTCCTGAGTTATTGCTCTGCCAACCAAGCAGCAAGAGCTCATCCAGATTTTATTTGATAAATATTCAACTAAACTGAGCAGATATTTTATTTTCCCTATCAAAGACTTGCTAACTCCCAAGACAGGATTAGGAAACCTCATCCTGCCTGTATTGTCTTCAGGTGCTGTTTCTGTGTTAGAGGAACATCCCTCAGTGTGAACAGGAAGGTCCTTCCCTCAGCCATTGGAATGTTCCTGGTGGTACAACGTGGACGAAGCAGCGTGGGCTGACATGGGGGGTCAACAACCTTCCCTGAGTGACAGGCCAGATGAATCTTCTGTCATAAATTAGAGATGAGATGAGATGAAATGAGATGAGATGAGATAGAAAAAATATAACAGAGGCCAAGGAATGCAAAATTATCCAGATGTGGCAGGTCTGTTGGTGGTTAGAACTTGCTTTTCTACCACGTAGTGACTTCTGTTGAGCTTGACATTCCACAGGAGCTGCTGGAGAGTGTCTTTAGATGTTCTGGCTGCCAGCCCAAAATTACCTGTGCTGTAGGTGGAAGGTGTGTTTTTTTGATCTCTCCAGGGAGTGTTCACTGTGCCCCAGACAAGTGTTATGTCCTTATTAGTTGTGGCTGCCCCATCCCTGGAAGTGTTCAAGGCCAGCTTGGACAGGGCCTGGAGCAACCTGTGCTAAAGGAAGATGTCCCCGCCCATGGAAGGTCCCTTCCAACACAAACCATTCCATGATTCCATGCCCGCTGCCTCTACTATGGACTCTAGAGGCACATACAAACTCTTTCATGAGGGTTTCCTCAGCAAGGGAACTATTTGCTTTTCTCTAAATTTGAAATTCCTGGGAAAAAAAAAAAAAAAGAGAACAAACAAGGGTGCCCAAAGGTGTGGTCTGGTGTGGAGATCACCACAAGATGGAGGTTTTCTCTCTAGATCTCTACAAAAATACATTCCATATCCTTGACCAAGGTAATTATTCTAATCCAGAGACAAGAAGACCACAAGTCTGATTCAGTTTGGCAGAACATACCTTGGTTTGAGAGGGATTTTCTGTGTGGTTTTATTTTCCCCAGGGAGGAGAGCTGGATGCACTTGCTGAGCTTCTGTGTGCTGGAATTTCACAGGAATGAAATCAGGAGTTCCACTGATCAAGATGTGGTCAATGGATATGAAAGTGATGGAAGGTCGACCACATGAATATGGACTTTGCCAGTCCAAAAATACAACTTTCTGCTTCCAGGTCATTCCTGCTCTTTGGAATTTGGAAATGAAAAGGGTGACTTTCTGATACCAAATGCTGACCATCGTCTTGAGAATATACTGGAACTTATCAAAGAAGGAGATAATAAAATAATTGTGACCAAACACTGAGGACAAATTGTTAACAAAATAAAAACAACCACAAAGAGAAGTTTGGTGGGGTTTTTTCCATGTAAAATGTTTCAAGGAGTTTCTTTCTTGCATTTCTGTGACTAGTTTTGAGTCTCAGAGACTGAAAGAAGAATATAGGTTGATTTTGGAGTAGGATTAGCATAGTGAATTAATTATTGAGGAATCTTTTATAAGACCGGTGAGTGCTTTTTCCATCTTTAGATTTTGAAAGCACTTGGTGCACGTAAGAAAAAACAGCATTTTGAGAAGCTCACAATGGGATTTTCAACTGTGCTGCCCTGGATCTATCACTTGATCTTGCAGTTCACATCCCTGTTGCATATCTCCATCAAATCCTTGAATAATTCCTGGTAATAAGAGAAAATTTTTTCTGTTTTATTCTGTGATTCGCTTTTCTCCCCAGTGAGCATCAGGGAGCCACATTTTTTCTCGTTCTTAACAGGTTTTAACCACACTTGAAAGTCAGGTCAGGTACAGCCATCCTATTATCATTCCCTGGTTCCAGAATAATTGCATCTTATACTTCAATCTGTGTTTAACAGCATCTCACAGATGAACTTGGAAATGTAAAACAGCATGCCCTTCTACTACAGCAATTTTTCTTTTAGCATTGATGGGAAGGGGCATTCAAGATGCTAAACTGGAAAGGAGATCCAATAGAGAACTTGATATTAAACCACAGAAATGTAAAGCTACTCCTTTCTCATGGCAGACCATCCCTACACCACACACACACATGAACTGGGTGGATGATGTCTTGTTGCAGGTTTGGCCTAGCTGTTACCAACCTTGGACTGGCCCCCTTTCCCCCTCCCAGGAACTTTCCCAGCAAAGGAAAGGGGAAAAAAACTGAAAAGAAGTGAACGCAAAAGAAACTGAACTGAATAAAAAGAATAAATTATATTTTCTAACATTCACAATCACACCGTATACACAGTACGTAGGATCCCACCCCCAAGGGAAAGGGAAAGGGAAAAGGGGAATAGAGGACTGAGTCCCTGGAAAATTGAGAAGAACACTAAACTAAACTAAAAGAAACAAATGAATCAGACGAAACACAACTAAAAACTTCAAGAAAGGGGAACAAATATGAAACAATCTCACCCAGGACAGGAGAACCACCAACAACCAGAGGGATCTGGCCCCAACCAACTCCCACCAGCTCCTCGGCTAAGAGAGAAGAACCCGTCTAAACCTCTCCTCCCCTGCTACGTGGAAGACAGGTGTGGAATACTTGTAACTTCCTTAGACACAACGGTTACTGAGGAAGCCATGGGGCAAACCATTACAGTCTACAATTTAAAATAAAAGAGGAGAGTTTTACATTAGATTTCAAGAAGAAATTCTTTTCTGTGGTTTTAGTGAGGCCCTGGCAGAGATTTCCCAGAGAAGCTTCCCCATCTCTGGAAGTGTCCAAGTGTCGGTGAACTCCCCGACATTGGTACCAGATATGGGTGGATGGTGAATGCTCCTAAAATAGGAGTGTAACATACGAACAAGTCAAAAATATGTTTCTCCATTGTTTTCTGCCTCTCAATACATTCTGCTAACATCGCTATATCAGCTTCCGTGGAAGAGTTTTCTCAAGGAAATATTTCCTGCCAGAAGATCCTGCCTTTCTGATTGGTTTCCCACATCTGGACTTGACTACTTGCCAAAAAAACATGTGTAGAGGTTAGAAAGCATTATAAAAACCTGAAGATGAATTCAGAAGTTAGAGGAACAAGAGACAAGGAGAAACTAGGGAACCTGGCCTGGTTTTCTTCTGATCTCTCCTCTCAGCTCATCTTACCTTCCTTCCAACACCACCAGCCATCATCTGCCTCGAGAGAGAGACTGCCTGCCAGCCTGAATAGAGTCTGTGGAGGTATATCCTTTGTCTGAATTTTTCTCTTACAGGCTAAAACAAAGCACCCTCTTTTGCAGCTAAACCAGAAGCCAGCGGCCGGCGTGAGGGGAAAAACCGGGCATTTTGCATTTCAAAGACTCACCATCCCAGAGAGGGGGTGGATTCACCATTCCTAGAGATTTTTAAATGCACATTGGCCGTGGCACTGAGTGCCATGATCTGGTAAATGGACTAGAGTTGGACCAAGGGTTGGACTCGATGATCTTGGAGGTCTTTTCCAACCCAATCCATTCTATGATTCTATGATTCTATCCTCCTGCAGCCAATAGATACAGAGAAAGAAACTGCATTCCCCCCCCCGCCGCCGCTTCCTCTCAGTTCCATCGATAAGACACTCAAGTAGTTGTTTCACGGTGGTATCTTTTCTCTGCTTCTATAAATAATCTTGAGCATTTTTCCTAACTTTTCTTATTTTTCCTCTTTTCCTTTCGCATCTCTCTAGCAATCAATTAATAAAAATCAGTTTTTGGTATTTACAGATAACTTGTTTGAGTTTTGATTTTGCTCAAGAGAATGATTTGAACTTGTAGTTCAATCTGCATCAAAATTAAGCAGATCTGAACGTCACAAGGAGCATGGGTCTTCAGCTCCAAGAGGCACTATGGCTGAAGGCTTGAAGTGATATCAGCTCTTTTAGGCCGCCTCTCGAAGCCTGGGATGGCTCACCCAGCACCCAGCCCGGCGCAGCCCCTCCAAGGAATGACCGCACTTGAGGCCAGGTGGCAACAGAAGAAGCAACTTTATTGGAACTGCTGGGTTTATATGGGGTTCTGTGGGGAAGGTTCTGGAAAAGGAGGCGGTGCCAAGCTTCCCATTGGTCCAGGGATATGCAAACAAGGGATCAAAAATGGACCAGTGGGGAACAGGGGTAGAACTTCATAACAGCCAATAACCAAACAGAGATAACAACCAATCAACACGCAGGGATAAAGACCAATGGAAACACGGGACTTTAACCAGTAGGAGAGAGTGGCGGGAAAGGAGCCCTGAGGGATTATGGGAAGAAGAAACTGGGATAGGAGTGACTAAGGGAAAATACAATAGGGAAGACATGTTTGTGATGCACTTTTAATTCAACATTAGGGGCAATCAAAATCCGAGAGTCCACATTCTCATAGGCCCAGTGCTTAATCCTGGGTATTCTCCCACATCCAAGGTGTAATGGTTTGCCCCATGGCTTCCTCAGTAACCATTGTATCTAAGCAAGTTACAAGTATTCCACACCTGTCTTCCAGGTAGCAGTGGGGGAGTGGTTTTGTTCCTGTCTTCCTTCCCTTCCTTGGCTGAGGAGCTGGTGGGAGGTGGTTGCAGCCTGGTCCCTCTGGTTGTTGGTGGTTCTCCTGTCCTGGGTGAGATTGTTTCATTCTTGTTCCCCTTCCTTGAGGTTTTTAATTGTGTTTGTTTTGATTCATTCGGTTTCTTTAGGTTGGGTTGGTGTCTTCCCTATTTTCCGGCTAATCAATCCCCTTTTTTCCCTTCCTCTCTCCCCTGGGGGTGGGATCCTATGTACTGTGCATACAGTGTGGTTTGTGAATGTTAGAAAATATAATTTATTCTTTCTATTCAGTTCAGTTTCTTTAGAGTGTGTTTCTTTTCATTTTTTTTCCCCTTTCCTTTGCTGGGAGAGTTTCTGGGAGGGGGAAGGGGGGCCAGTCTCGGATTGGTAACAGCTAGCCCAGACCTGCGACATTTTTGGAGGTCCCACCGAGATTGACCTCCAGGTTGGAGCAATCAGGTCCAGTTGGTGACATCCCTGCTCATGAAAGGGGAGTTGGAACCGTGTGGTCTCCAAGGTCACTTCCAACCCACGCCATTCCATGATGATTCTGTGATGCAATCTACAGAAGATCCAGGAATGAGTTTATTCAGCAGGATGGTAATGAATTATCCAAAATCCCAGGAATATCCAGGTCTGCCTGTAATGGCAAAAGGCTGTCAATTAAACACTTCAAATAGAAATAATCAAAGCAAAGAGATTTACAAAGCAAAGAGATTTACAAAATGTTTTCAACGTCTGTGATAGAGACAAGAGTTTCCACTTCATCCACTGCAGACCCAGGAGGACAACAGGGTTGTCTGTCTCACTTTGTCCATCCTTTAGTGGAAGTCCATCTTTTAGCGCTATTTTATGACACTTTATCACCTTTTATATGTTCTTTGATATTTAATTGATTTGCTCCTGTATAAATCAATGTTCTTTGTGGCAATTTTCTTGTGAGTCTTTCACTCTGATTTGTATTAATTTTTTGTTCTCTAGTTTCCTTTAAAGGAGGAGATTCCATGGCAATCCTCTGTTTACTTCTATTCCTTCTCCAAAGAAACACATATTTTGAGAAAAAAAAACAACCTACTGAACAGGTGCTGAAAAGGAGATTTCTCAATTGACACTCACCACACAATGGTATTTGTCTATTCTTACCTATATTGAAATATCCTTTTTTAATATAAACATCATCTCTTCATCAATTCTAACACCTTCTCTGGTCATTTTAAAACTCATTAAGTGACATCCAAATGGAGCTTGAAAGGGCAGCAGCACCATAGTGAATACATGCAGTGAAAGAGCTTTGACATCTCATCCAAAGCCAGAAGACACAAACTACTTGTTTATTCATGACCTTTGTCTATCCACAGCCAGCTGCTGGTTAGGTGTTACTGTTTCTGCTTTCCACTTAGGTCACAGAGTGTCTTCACCTTAAGACAAGTCAAGAAAAAAACAGGATATTGAGAAAGTAGGGCTGGGAGGTGCCTGAAACACCTCAGTGTCTGCACTTTGTAATCTGTAAAGTTTGGTCTTTGGTACAGTTGCAGGTGTCAGGAATAGAGATATGCAAGAAATATTTCTGCAGTGACATCAGCCAAGCCACTGGGAATGTGTGTTTGAAGAAACAGCCCAAACTCACTGAAGTGAGGACTTCCACTAATATTTCAAGGTGTTTCTTGTAAGCTCCAGTTTCAGACCTGGAGCAAATCACAGAATCATAGAATGGATTGGGTTGGAAACGACCTCCGAGATCATCAAGTCCAACCCTTGGTCCAACTCCAGTCCATTTTACCAGATCATGGCACTCAGTGTCAAGGCCAATCTAACCTTAAAAACCTCCAGGGATGGGGAATCCACCCCCTCTCTGGGCAGCCCATTCCAATGCCTGAGCACTCTCTCTGCAAAGAATTTTTTCTGATCTCCAACTTCAATTTCCCCTGGCAGAGCTTGAGCCCATCGTGCCCCCTTGTCCTATTGCTGAGTGCCTGGGAGAAGAGACCAACCCCCAGCTGGCCAGAACTTCCCTTCAGGCAGTTCCAGACAGTGCTGAGGTCACCTCTGAGCCTCCTCTTCTCCAGGCTAAACACCCCCAGCTCCCTCAGCCTCTCCCCACAGCACTTGTGCTCCAGTCCCTTCACCAGCCTTGTTGCTCTTTTCTGGACCCTCTCCAGCACCTCAGTGTTCTCTGCTTTGCTAAAAAATCTCTGTCTATTGAAATCTCAATGAGAAATATTAAACAATATCTCAGGAATCTTGTACAGAGCTATTAACAGACCAAAGCTATACACAAAATGTTAAAAAGCCGTACTAAAATTCTATATAATGTGCATTGAAAGTATCAACTCTCAGATATGCTGCAAATCCCACTGAAATCAACAGAGATCTTTTCCTCCAATTAATTCCACCTTGTGGCAGACCCAGAGGTCTTTCAGACAGGTCAGCATTTGGCAAGAGTGCTGACACACCTGGGCTGGCAGCCAGACATTCCCGGGTTTGCTGAGCTTGTACTTAAACCTTTCCCCAAGGTGTTCCATTCCTCAGTGCAGGGACCCACCAAAACTGAGGTGTTTGGCCAAAGGTTGGACTTGAGGATCTTGGAGGTCTTTTCTAACCTTACTGATTCTATGGTTCTAAGTGATTGCAGCCTGTTTCAGAATGTGTTTAAGCTCCAAGGACCCTCCTCTTCCTGGGTTTTCTTGGCCAGATGGTGTCTTCCAGGTTTTAGATCTCATCCAAGATGCAGAGCTCATTAGCCTTGCTCACATCTGATGAGAAGGTAACCCTGAGAGGAGTGGAACTGGATGCTGTAGAAACCTTTCTGTGCTTAAAGGGTGCTCGTAAGAAAAGTGATGACAAGTTTAGCTGGGCCTGATGGGACAAGAAAAAAAGTAATGGCTTTAAACTAAAGAAAGGAAGGTTTAGACTCTATATAAGGAAAAAGTTTTTTAAGGTGAAGGTAGTGAAACACCAGAACAGGTGGTAGATGTCCCATCCCTGGAAGTGTTCAAGGTCAGGTTGGACAGGACTTGGAGCAACCTGGTCTGTTTGAAGGTCTCCCTGGTCATTACAGGTGGTTGAATTAGATGACCTTTAAAGGTCCTTTTCAACCCAAGCCATTCTATGATTCTACATTTTTGTGATTTTGTACAGCAACCTTCCTCCCATAATGGCTTATCATGATTTTCATATATATTAAAAAAATATATTTGCTGTTCTTAAAACTGATAAATTTTGGACATAGGAAAATAAATAATAATAAATAACCAATAAATGTTGTCCCTTGGAAAACCCTCAGTACTCCTGGGGCCTTGCAACACCACTGAGATTTCTGGAAGTCAGTTTAGTTGCCCCCTTCTCTGCAAGTGGCCAGAGCACCTATAAAGAGAAGACATGGATTAAACAATCCACTGACAAAAGAATCTTTGTTTGGGGTTGGCAGCAGGGACTTGGCTGAGGGTGGTGGTTTGCTGGCACATCCTCTGATCTACCTGAGCAGACTCACCTTGGATTTTTGGCACTTGAAGCACTCCCCTATATTAAGTAGCAAAAGTCCAACTGGATGACCTTAATAGAAAACTGCCAACAAAAGCACAAAGAAAAAAGTTTTAATTGAATTAAGTCTAAATAATATGATCTTGAAGTTTCAACACAGGCTTATCTATTGACATTGTCCAGCAGTTACAATAAAAGAACAAAGTCCTTGTTCTGCTCTTCTGCAGAGCAGGCAAATTTATAACATACAGCAAAAGGAATCTGAAAGACAAAGTCTTCATATAATGTTTAATCCAATATTAGAAAGGGACAATCAAAGGTGCTGCTACAGAAGTGTAGAAACCATCATACAATAGGAATTTTGGTTCCCAACAAGGCAGAGCACAGGGCACATGTTCCTTATTTCATGTATGACAGAGCTAAGTGCTGTTATTATGTCCTGTGGGTACATTTTCTTGCTCTCAGCAGAGGTCTGACATATTTGGGATTATCTTCCTTGACAGAGGAGGGAGAAGTAGTTGGAAGGTGATTTTGGTGTTTTTCAAGGCTAAGTACCACTCTGAATGTTGTAACAACACCAAATGTCCTCTTTGCTCAGACAGAATATTGTGTGATGTGTGTATGGAATAACCTGCCTCAATCACCCTCAGGATTACAAATAGATACTTTAAAACTTTAACTCCACTCTTCAGATCCAGACTTCTCATCTTTCCACTCTTCTCTGTGAAATGTGTATCCCTCTTCCTACTGCTGTAAGATCACAAACCTTTAGTGATGAGGTGGATGAGGTTTGACCAGTCACCATCTCTTGTGCTGGAACCTGGTGAATAAGTGCAATGACTGGAAGGCAGACACAAAACAGGCAAAAGAACTGGATTTTTAAAAGAAGATTTTGGTGTGGTTTAACCCCAACCTCAGCCTCACAGAGCCTGTTCCTTGCTCCCTCTCAGTGGGATGGAGATCATCAGAAAGGTAAAAGTGTGAAAATTCTTGAGTTGAACAAAAGAATGTCCCACCTCCCTCCTTCTCCCATCTGGTATGGAATAACATCATCTAGTATGGAATATCCCTGTGGCCACTTGGGATCAACTGCCCAAGATGTGTCCCCTCCCAGCTTCTTCTGCACCCTCAATCTTTTCACTGGTGGGGTGGGATGAGGAGCAAAAAAGACCTTGATGATGTGTAAGATCCACACTCTTTTCATCCCAAATCCAAAACACAGCCCTGACAAACTGCTATAAAGAAAATTAACTCCATCCTTTCCCAAACCATTACAGTTGTAGGTCTGAAAAGCTTCTTCAAGGGATTTTTTTTGTTGCAAGATGGCAACATGAGTTCAAGCCAACCTTTGAGGTTGTATTAACCCTCAGAAAAGATTCCTGTTGCAAGTCAATAAATGGGCAAGTTATAAATAATAACTTTATAATAATAAATAATAAATAAATAAACAAGCTCAGGCACAGAACTAAAAATGGTTAGAAAATGGGAGAAAATTGAATATGGATCATCTCTACCTGCTCTGTTCTTACTCTTTACAAGACATTCATATTTGAGTTATTTTGGAGACAGGATGTGCTTGTGCTGAACCTGCTCCTGCCCTTCTGCTCTCATGACTCCAACCCAAACTGATACAAACCTGTGTGAATGCTGTGCCCTGGTGAGGCAGTTGGAACTTAATCCAGTTTTGATGATTAATTTCAGTAGTAATAGTGGGGAACTGCTACATATTTCTTAATTCACATATTTCCCCACATTGCTGCTTTGAAGATAAGTCAGATGGAAATCAAATAATCAAAGTTAAGATGAAGGACTTATAAGGACTTGATGGAAATTATCCTACAAACAGATGGTACTCTGAAAAAGTGTTAAAAATGCTTCAGAACAATTTGTCTGATTGACAAAAAGAATAAATATTAAAGAAATTGAGAGGTAAAATGATGTGTGAGAGGGATGAACCAATTTTTACAATCCCTCATGGAGCTGCAGCAATCCCAGCTCTTTCTTTCTAATTTTTGCTCTGCTCTCTTTCTTTTGAGATCTCAGATCCCACTAACATTGGAAAAGTTGCTGAAATTTTATGAGACAATTGGGATCTTGGTTATCAGAACAGGGTCTTGTTACTTTCCATCTGTAATGTCAGGCCTTGGGGTTTGCTCTCTGTTTTCCTATGACCACCTTTCTTTATTTGCCTTATAATCACCTTTCCTTCCTTGCCGGTTTTCTTGTGCATGGCTGGATGAGCCTTCTGAGCTTGGCTGACCTTGGCTTTCAGGCTAAGACAATTTCCATCAGCTCATGGATGTGATGTCAAACTGCAAAGAGTAATCCCTGGTTTCTGCTGGGATCCTGGACTCCCTCATCTCCTGCTTCCATTTACACTGGATGAGAAATGGGTAAAGGACAGACTTCTTCATCCACTGAGGGTGTGCCAAGGATGGGACACAAAACAGGGAAACCATCTGGAGAGATTCCCCTCATACTGATCTTAGAGTGGTATAAGATTAGAAGGAAAAATCACAGAATCATGGAATGGTTTGGGTTGGAAGGGACCTTAAAGATCATCTCATTCCAACTCTATTGCCATGGGCAGGAATATTGAGGGGCTGGAGCGGGGTCAGAGAAGAGCAACGAGGCTGGAGAAGGGACTGGAGCACAAGTGCTGTGGGGAGAGGCTGAGGGAGCTGGGGGTGTTTAGCCTGGAGAAGAGGAGGCTCAGAGGTGACCTCAACACTGTCTAGAACTGCCTGAAGGGAAGTTCTGGCCAGGTGGGGGTTGGTCTCTTCTCCCAGGCACTCAGCAATAGGACAAGGGGGCACGATGGGCTCAAGCTCTGCCAGGGGAAATTGAAGTTGGAGATCAGAAGGAAATTCTTTGCAGAGAGAGTGCTCAGGCATTGGAATGGGCTGCCCAGAGAGGGGGTGGATTCCCCATCCCTGGAGGTTTTTAAGGTGAGCTTGGCCGTGGCACTGAGTGCCATGATCTGGTAAAGGGACTGGAGTTGGACCAAGGGTTGGACTTGATGATCTCGGAGGTCGTTTCCAACCCAATCCATTCTATGATTCTATCTTCCAGTAGATCGAGTTGCTCAGACTGGAGTAATAAATAAATGAAGTAAATACTTGTTCTCACTCAGATTATAACAGGATGAATCTCAAGGAGATGTGTGTGACTTATTCCTTGGACAGTACTGTCTTACCTGCATAAACTGGAGGAGAAATGAAGGTCAAAATCCAAACTCTTACTGATGACAAGAAATATCAAAGCCCAGACATTGGACCTCAACATGGTATGAGGGGTTTTTCACTGGGTTGGCTCAGTCAGGTGCAATCCTTTAGCCTTATGGAATTAGTGAAATGGCAAGGCTTTAATATGAAAGAGGGTAGAATTCAGTTGTAAATTAGGAAAAAAGTCTTTCCTCTGAGGCTGGAGAGGCACTTGAAGTTTTCCAAATGAGCTTTGACTGCCCCATCTCTTGAAGTATTCAAAGCCAGGTTGGATGGGGCTTTGAACAACCTGGGCAAATGGAAGGATGGCTGGGGAGTTGAAACTTAGGCAGTCTTGAGGTTCCTTTCCACCTCAAACCATTCTGTGATTCTGTGATAATTCTTTTCCTCACTGGATGCTGCTGCTGAAGTGACTTTCCTTCTGTTTAACCTTGATTTTATTTCTCCTTGTTCCCTGTTTTCTGGCTGAGATCACTTCCTCTACCCTAACACTTCCAGCTCGAGAGGAGAAGATGAACATGCACATCTTTCCCGCCTCCAGATGACATAGACAATTACTTTCCTGGGCAAACAATGTCCACCTTTAATCAATTTCCACCAAATTAATTTCTACAAGTGTTGCATTATTACCAAGGAGGGAGATGAACAAAGAGAACGAAGACAGACAGAAAATCCCAGGACACCAGTGCCTTGCTCTGAGAGGCAAACATAATTAATTGTAGTACTTTAATTTCTGCCCCTTCTGCTGCTCCTGTGTCAAAAAGCCCACGTGCTCTAACTGGCTTGTTAATTAGTTCTGTGGCAGCAAATGGAGACACCACGATGGTTAAAAGCAGAAAATTGCAACAGCAAAATGCTGCTGCCCTGGGCCAGCTGACAATTACCTGCTGTATTGAAGCAGATCTGTCCAGAATACAGAGATCTGAGAAGAACAAACATCACAGGGGCCAGGACTCACTTGTTCCTTTGGGTTCCTGTCATCACTCATTAATCATGACCTGATGTTATCTCTGAACAACACGAGAGGACCTTTCTCACTGCTGACCTGTCATTGATTTAACTGTTTCCTAAATCCACGTGGACTGGGTGGAGTGGAGGAGCATGACCAATACATGGAAATAAGAATAGAATGTTTCTTAATTAAACTCCACAGCTGATGGATTCACTTAAAGTTTTGCAGCACTTATGACAAAGAGCCTCAGTGACAGGACAAGGGGAATGGCTTTAAGATGAAAGAGGGTAGATTTAAATTAAATATTTGGAAGACATTCCTCGCTGTGAGGGTGGGAACAGGTTCCCAGAAAGCTGTGGCTGCCCCATCCCTGGAAGTGTCCAAGGTCAGGGTGGAGCAACCTGGTCTAGTGGAAGGTGTCCCTGTCCATGGCAGAGGGGTGAAATCAGATGATCTTTAAGGTCCCTTCCAACCCAAACCTTTCTGTGATTCTAGGAAATAGGAAAGGAATTTCTGCAATTCTCTTTATCCTCCCCACAACCTCATGAGCTGGAGAACTCTCGCTTTTATTAATGTCTGGGGAACTGGGACAACAAACTTTTCATTTTGTTTTGGCACCGTCCTTACAACGACTCTCTGACAAGGCAATAAACTGAATCTGTATCCTGTTTACTCTTGATACCTGGGAAATATTTTCAGAGGAAAGGCTGGATGGGGCTTTGAGCAACCTGGGCTAGTGGAAGGTGTCCCTGCCCACGGCAGGGGGGTTGGAATGAGATGATCTTTAAGGTCCCTTCCAATCCAAACCAGTCTAATACTACAATTTTATAAATCCAAATCAATTGATCCTCTGTCAGATTAGAGGAGCCATTCACTACAACATCCTCTTCTAAGCACAGGCAAGTGAAGCCAAAAATTGTTTGTGGTGACAATGACCAGCTGAATTTCTGCTTTAATTCAAGAGGATTCTACACTGATCCGAGACAAGAGCACTTGCTGTGATATTGAAACACATTTTCCTGAAGTATAAGTTTAATTAGAAAAGCTGATCTGGTTTACATGGTATGAAAAGAGAACCTTCACCAGTTCCTGTATTTATAAGGGTACAGTAAAATAAACTCAGGATCTTATTCACACTTTTTAATATCTCTGCTTTTCATGCAATCCAATGATGATTCTTCAAATAAAAACATAATTGAAAAAGAGCAGCATCTTTCTATTTTCATGGTGGTGATGGAGTAAAAGCCAGAGGATTTTAAGGCACCCTAAGCAGACAGACTACAGGCTTTTTCCTGGGGAACTCTCCCATCAGTATGGAAATTAAAACTTTATTTTATTCTCACAATGGGAAAGAGTCAGTCTCGTGGCATTGAGGCTTTATGAAGTATGCAAAGATTTACTACCCCAAAGCAAAACTGGAGTGATATTCTGTATGTTCTAAGAATAAAACATCCCCTTGGAAATGAGCAATTCAGCCCTTTGAAACTCTGACTGAGGGCAGGAGGTATCATGTGGAAATATTGTAGTAAAACATAGAGAAAATACCAGTGCCATCTATTGGTGTGAAAGTATAAAGGTAGAAGAGAAGCTCTGCCTGAACCCAGAGGAGAGAGGAGGCTGTTTGTTTGAATCATGTCAAATTAAGATATTTGTAAATACGCAGTTTCATGTTTAGTCTTTTTAATGATGTTGTATTTTGGGTAAATATGTTGACTTTCGAATTAATCACCGTTGTAATCAAGCGGCAGCGAAAGATGGGGATTTGCCTGTAATGGGAATTAGGAGCCACTGCTGAGTGGATAAATGCTGGCAAAGTGTCTAATGCTCTTAAGCAGGTTTGCAGTGTCATCACAGGCTGGATCGAGGCTAGGAAACAGGTTTAAATCCCCATGGAGTAAAAGGTGGAAGAATCCTTAATTCCTGGATCTTTCCTGCCTTCCCTGATCAGCTGCAACTGGAAAATACTTTCCTGCCTGTGTCAGGATGGAAGCAGCGAGTCAGCAGGAGGCAGCCAGCCAAGGTGGGCATCTGGCACTGGAATTCAGAGATCTCATTTTGGGATCTGGGAGGCTGGATTAGCATCCAAAGGTCCTCTACTTTCCAAATGCAAATTCATCTCTCTCCCTGCATTCTCACTTTGTCAAAGGAGCAAATCAAACTCCACAGACTGGAAGCATCATTTGGCAACCCAGGACCTTCCCAAGCCACTGTGAAGGACCCTGGTTGGGTTATGGCACTGTTGAGCTCTCTGCCTTTGAAACACCAACACGTGGATCTGCCCTCATAACCCACCTTGAGATGACAACAGGATTAGAGGCAATAAGGGAATGAGTTATTGTACACGGTGGTCTGGCTGTGATGGGAATCCATGGTGGGATGTCCCTGCAACTGCTCAGTTATTGCAGGACTGTTGAGGTCTGCAAATAATTTCTTTCTGCAGAAAAAAACCCAAAAAACAAATAAAAACCAAAAAAACCTACCAATGTTTGATATCAAAATCCTTCGGTTTTGGAGAAGGAACCTCTTCTCAATTCTTTTTCCACTCTAAAAATTCCCATTTAAAAATATTAAATTCAATTTGATTAAAACAAATTAAATATAAATTAAATTAAAATAAAAATAAGTTGAATTCAATTAAATTTTTTTTAAAAATAAAGCTTCAAGGGACTTTGGGTCACAGCATGGAGCTCATCCATATTTTTATAGGGAGCCACGACATTCTGATGGAGACAGAACTTCTGTTTTAAGAGAAGCTTAGACTGAAAAATCCTGAGCAAAAAATCCCTACACAACCTTTTCCATTGGAAACCTGTGACAAAGTATATGAGAACAGTGAGTGTCTTCCTCATTTTTTTCCTTTCAATAATGACATTATTGTCAGTCTTACCTGAAGGGAGGAAGATCTTTGTCAGGACATTGGAGAGGGGAAATCAGGTTTTATGAAACTCACATTGATTACTGGAGTGATCTTGAACAAGTCAGAGCTCTCCTTTCCCAGCCCCAAACTGGTTGCAATAATAACTCGCTTTGCAGGAGCCATGTGGGGGTTGCTGTTCTTTGCACTGTGCTTTGCCAGAGGGCTCGATGGAGGGACAAAGATTTGTATCCCCCAGAATGCTCTGACATTTTCCCACTGTTTAAACACACTCTCTTGGGTACTGCAAGTTCAGTACTTGCTTAAAGAAAATTTTAAGATGAGTGTAAAAGAGTTATTTGAGTCTGCATTTCAGCAACTTCCACCCATCCTCTTGGTTCCTGTGGGCCAGGACCACCACTCTGCTCTGTGTCTCCTTGTGCCTCAATCCCTGCAAATTCAAGGGGAGTTATTCCCACTTCCCCAGTGAGCAGAAGCACAAAATGAGGATCCAACCACATGCACACACAAACCCACTCTATGTTTTACATCCTGCAGCCAAAATTCTGCATCCAGCTAAAGAAGGCTAAAGGTTTTCCTCTCTGGCAGGCACTTCTTTTTGTCATATCAATCCTCCTCATCTTTTCAATCTGTTTCAGAACTGATGGCAGTGGATCACTATCTCTAGAGTTGCAAATAAATCGCCTTAAAGACAAAGGATGCATGACATGAAGAAGTGTGTGAGTTGTTGCCTGAGTAGAAAAATGTAAATCACAGTCAATGAAGAAAATAAAACGTGTCAGCTGAAAAAAGTCCTGGCAAAACAAAGCATTTCTAAAATAAATCAGGTGCAGAACATGGTGTGCAAAATCTCCTCCTCCATGGGAATCCCCAGCAAGAATCATAGAACCGTTTGGGTTGGAAAGGATCTTAAAGATCCTCCAGTTTCAACACCCTGTCATGGGCAGGGACACTTTCCGCTGTCCCACGTTGCTCCAAGCCCTGTCCAACCTGGCCTTGGATATTTGCAGGGATGGGGCAGCCACAGCTTCTCTGGGCAACCAGTGCCAGGGCCTGCCCACCCTCACAGGGAAGAATTTCTTCCTAATGTCTAATCTAAAGCTCCTCTCTGTCACTTTGGAGCCATTTCCCCTTGTCCTGTCACTCCAGGCTCTCCATCTTTCTTCTCAGCTCCCTTCAGGTACTGGAAGGTCTCAATTAGGTCACCCCAAATGATTCCACTTTAACCATTCCATCTACATAACAAAAAGAAAAAGGAGTTGAGACCATCTCTCAGGACCATCCACCCACCTACTGACCCTCAAAGTCATGAGACCAACACATGGATGAATCCATTACCTTCCATGACTGCACTGCTGCAACTCCAAATGAAGCTTCACTGTTTCTCTGCAGCCTTTTTATGAGTCACTGACATGAGGGTTCCATGTCACCTTCACCTTCCTTCATTCTCCCCCACCCTCAGGTCCAGTTTTGGCTTTGACTTTGGTTCAAGACATTTTGAATGAGTTGGCTTTGCATAAACCCAGACCAGGAATTCTTTCAGCAGTGTCTTCTGCCTGCATTTCCCTTCCCAGTAAGTCAGTCTTTCTCTTAACTCCAGCCAGTGCATGGACTCTGTGAACCAGTGAGGTGATTTGGCTTGATGGACCCAAGCTGAGCTTTAAATAAACATGGCAAGAGAAGCAAATCCTTCTGTGGGATATAGGGAGCAAACAACCTTCTCCAGTGTGATAGACAAAGGTAAGAACTTGTGATGGGGAGTTCTGGAGAGCAAAGTCACAATGAAGCCAAGAGTTCCTTCTGTATTGACAGTGAAAAGGGAAAGAAGAACTTTATTCCAGAAAAATAGGTCAGAAGGATGTGGATGATCAAAACTCAAATAGAAATCAGAGGCAAACAAGGAAACTTTCAGGCTGTGGAGTGGAGAAGACATAGTCAGTGAGGGCAAATAATCATGGTTGGTGTGAACCTCCTCTGTTCTACTCCCCTTGGTGCAAGACATCTCTGAGAGTTGCTTGCAAGAACCTTCAGCGTGGAAATGGTGGGAACAAGCCCACCCACCACAGGTGTGCTGACAGAGGAGGGGGGGAGAGAGAAAAAGGGCAGTGAAGCTTTGGAATGGTCTTCCCAGAGAGGTGGTGGAGTCACCTTCCATGGAGGTGCTCAAGAAACGACTGAGTGTGGCACTCTTATGAATTGGACCATGGCATGAAGGTCACCTCTGAAAACGTCTCCTCTGCATGGTGACCTTCTCCTCCTCTGGAACTTGGGTGCTGTAAAGGAGAACCACAGAGGTGATAGAGCCATTCCCTGAACTGGGGAAAAGTAAAATAATTGAATCTTAGAATTCTTAAGGGTAGAAAAGTCATCAAGTTCAACCATCAGTGTGGCACCACCACCATGTTCATCATTAAACCACATTCTCAAGTGCCACATTCACATGATTTTGAGCACTTCCAGGGATGGGGACTCCACCACTTCCCTGGGCAGCCTGTTCCAGTGATGTACAACCATTCCTGTGAAGAAATCTTTCCTAATATCTAATCTCAACCTGTCCTGGCACAACTTGAGGCCCTTTCCACTGGTGCCTTGAGCCTGACTGAGACAGTGTTTTCTCTTTATCAGCTGCCACTGGGATTGTTCATGAGCAGAATTGCATAAAGATTTGTAGTTTTTTCCCTGCACCTCTTCCCTCAGAGCAGATTGCACATCTGGTGTGGTAAGAAAGCAGGCAGAAAATATTTTGAGGGTGGAGAGGCCCTAGCACAGAGAAGATGTGGATGCCCCATCCATGGAAATGTTCAAGTCCACATTAGATGAGGCTGTGAGGGACCTGGTCTAGTGGGAAGGTGTCAAGGGATTTGGGGGGGCCTATGGGGTTGAAACTAAACAATCTTGAAAAGTCCCTTCCAACCCAATCAATTCTATGATTCTGTGATTTATCTAAAAGATGGAAAATGCCCTGGAGCAAAAAATCTGTGACACACATAGATGAGTATTTTGGGAATACATGGTTAGGATAATTATGGGAATTTGGGAATGCAAGTTAGCATAACTTCAGACCATCAAATTCTGTGTCTGAAGAACCTCCCTTGCTGCAAATCAGCTTTTTCTCACCTCTGTTTTGGTTTCTCATTTGATGCCTTGGTCTCTTATGTCTCCATCTCTCCTCCATCCCTGTTTGGACACCTCAGTTCCCATGGTCTCCATGCCTGGTGAGCACCTAAACAGGAATTATTGCTGAGGGCAGCTGGGATGCAGATTAGCAGTGTTTACACAGTGACCTTTTGAAATCCGTGGACACGAATTTTCTATCTCATTTCCCACAGGAAAATATTTACATATTGTTGAACGGGCTGAGCTTGTTGTTATCATGTTGTTACTGTGGCTTACAAAACATTGCCAGGAAAGAGAACAATAATAATAACAACAACAAACACCAGCATTTGTTGGAATTGAAGCCTGGGAGATGAGTCCTGGGAGCCTGGGGCACCAACAAAGTACAGCGTGAGAGGGTGCCTGTGCCATTCACTTCCCACTCACAGGTCTCCCTCTGCTGCCTTCTCCACCTCAGCTGTGATAATTTATTATTACACCTTGAGAAAATATGATTAAACCTCCTAGTTTGTGACTATCCAGTTTTAAACAAGGCAGCTGATAACTCTTTGAAAAAAAAGAGGTTACTGATAAGCAACAGTCTTTAATTTATACATGAGGGTGAGATTTATAATGTGAGCAGAGGTGGAAGAGAGGAAAGGAGGGTGACCTTTGTCTTCCCAGCACCATAAAATTTCATATTCATGACACCAAAGTGGCCTGAACACCATATTTTATTTTTTTCTGTCCTCTTTTTCACATTGGTTTCTGTCAACTGTTAGAAGAGGGAAAGATAACACCAATGAGGAGAAAAAAAAATTACAAACACAGCACATTCAGTGACCTTCCATCTGTGCTCTTGATAAGATCTCTCAGCTGAGAGTGTGTTTGGTTGTAGAAGTGGTGAGAGGGAAAGAGTGGGAAGGGTTTTGCTGGATATATCAAGAAGGGGTATGGCTTTCATGATTAGCTGGAATTTGACATTAACATGTGACACAGAGGGCTTGAATCACAGCTGAGTTGGAAAAGACCTCTGAAATCACCAAGTCCAGTCTATGACTGAACAACACCTTGTCAACCAGCCCAGATCACCGAGTGCCACGTCCAGTTGTTTTCCAAACACCTCCAGGTGACTCCATCACCTCCCTGGACAGCCCATTCCAAAGTCTAATCACCCTTTCTGTCAAGAAATTCCTCCTAAAGTCCAGCCTAAACCTCCCCTGGTGCAGCTTGAGGACCATGAAGGTACAGAGATCTTCCAGTGAGGTGTCCATAACAGCTCCCAGTGGCTGCTGACCCATTTTCCAAGTATTATTTTAGTTTTCTTTGCTTTTCACCCATCTCAAAGCACGTTTGGGGTTATATCTTTTCATCTCTATGTATCTTTATGTTCTACAGTGTGAACAGAGACCATTGTGAAATCCCAAAGCTGCCAGATGTTGCTATATTACAGGTATTGAATATCTATTAATTAATCAGTAATATCATATTTTTAGTATTTATCATTTAGTAATACCATGGAGCTGAAGTGATCTGGAGTCTTTGGGACTGTAGCACCATTCAGATGAGGGAAGTCTGTGTTACAACAGTTGCTACAGCCAGAGAATATTCCTTTAAACTGCTATTTAGTTCATCTGCTTTTCCTGCTTCGTGGAAAATGTACATTTTAGCATAACTTAAACAAAGCCAAAGGAAAGCAAAATACATCTTTATGGTTTAGACACTGAACACAATGGTTTGGGAAAACAAGTTAATGAACTACAAAGTCATTCAGACAATTCAGTTTCCAAAAGAAGTGGGGTCCTGCTTGAGCAGGTCCCATCTGCAGCAGATGAATCATAAATTGCACAGATTTCCACATAGGTCAAAGCATAAATTACTGTCACACAGTTCTGAGCTTCCTCCTTCATCCAGCTGCTGCTCCATCCTGGGAATGAAAGATGAGATGGGCCACAGATGTCAGAGGTTGGTTTATGACCAACCTGGACCAGGTCCTGTATGTGACAGGTTTCCATGTCCCCTAAAAGTGGTTAACTATTGGAACAGGCTCACCAGGGAACTGGGAAGTGTTCAAAAATCAAGTAGATGAGGCACTTTGGGATATGGTTTAGTGGAAATGGTGAGATTTTATCAAAGATTGGACTTGATGATCTTGGAGGTCTTTTCCATCCTCAGCGATTCTGTGATTATGGGTTATTGGTTGAACCTGCAAAAAGTAAATAGATGTATTTCAGTTCCTGGGGAGATTCAATTCTCTCTTCTTACACAGTTCACCCAAACCAGGTGTACCCCCACCAGCCACTCCACCAGTCTCAGCATTCAGCGTGGCAGAAGTGACCTCAAATCACTGTGGTTAATCTCCCAGAGCTATTTGGGGCAACTCTTCCAGCTGCTGGTTGAAGATCACAAAGGGTTTGTTGCCTCCAGGATCATTACTTATGATTTCTGCCCCAAGGGTTGACCTTTCCAATAGTTATGTACGAAAAAGGGTCATAAATAGTCCAAAGAACTGCTTGTTGATATCCAGGTTCCTCCCCTAGCACTCCTGGGATTCCTGTGGTCCTCCCCAGTGACAAAGAGTTGGCTCGTTCCTCCCTCCATCTGAGTAATCCAAAATTAATTAATACCTACAGGAAACGTGATAAGAAGGAACATGAAAGTCCCATCACGCTCAAATTGCAAGAGCAGGAACTGCCCGAAGGAGTCAGAAAAGCCTCTTTTGTCCTGCTTTTCAAAGGCATAAAAGTAACATCCAAATCCTTCACAAATGAGACAGGGAAGGAAGTAATGGGCTTCTGGAATGTCATGAATAGGCATGAGAAGGAGAGGGGGGTTTCCTTTATTTCTTGCAATGCCATGGAATGATTGGACAAAGGGAGTAATGGCTTTAAATTGAATGAGAGGGGTGTCAGATTAGATATTAGGAAGAAATTCTTGTCAAGGTGGTGAGGCCCTGAAACAGGTTGCCTGGGGAAGTTGCGGCTGCCCCATCTCTGGAAGTATCTCAGCACAGGTTGGATGGGGCTTGGAGTAACCTGGGATAGTGGAAGGTGTCCCTGCCCATTGCACAGGAGCTGGAAGTCTTGAAGGTTCTTCCAACCCAAACTATTCTATGATTCTATAAGTGTGTGACCCAAAAGAGAGAAGACAGACTTGAGGGTGTCTCAGGGCATCGAAGACACACAGTGTCAGAGCTGTGGACTCACTCAGCAGTTCTCCTCCCCACAGAAGCTGAAGAGATGGAGACTGAAGGAGCTCAAGATGCACTAACTCTGGGTTTGTTGCCAGATACTTCGCCTAAATCATAGAGAATCCTCAGGTATTCCAATAATTTAAAGCAGGAACAGCAGCCTTTGGAGGTTGTCTATATTGGAGACCTTAAATAAAACAATGACCTATCCCATATACCACACCCAGTGAGTGATACCAAAAGCACATGCAGAACAGTCAAAAGAGAAAATAAAACCCCTCCTTTATTTATCTCTGCCTTCAAATATTTAAAATTAAGCTGAATCCCCAGATCTGAGGCTTGACTCCTTCCTCTTCACAAACAAAGATGAAACGCTTTTCATATCCCATTGATTTAGAGTTAAAAATCAGAATAAATGGGTGTGTGGCACTTTCAGCCTCTCCAGAGGAATTAAGTGGGCCAATCACCATTCCTGTTAGCAAATGCAACCATGCATCTTGCATGAGCTGAATGTCTCTTTCCAACTTTGTGGAAGCATCTAAGTAGGGCACAGGAGAAGTTTCACCTGGGGAAGGGTTGATGGACATGGCCCCAGGTTATTTCCTTGCACTACCTGTGGTGCTACAGCCAAATTATCTGGAAGGTGAAGGGCACCTGCAGCTCCCTGACCAAGAAAGAATGGAATTGGGATGAAACCCTGACCCCTGTTGCCTTGTCTTAGAGTCCAGAAGCAGCAGAGCACTTCAAAATTCCCATTTTGCTTTAGAGTTTTACCTGGGAGGGTCTACAACAACACTTTGGCTTTCTGAAGGTGAAACTTTTGTTACCCTGGGCTAGAACTGAGCCCAGCAGCAAACTGAGCAACAGAAAAGCCACATATGAATATTCATTGCTTAGAAGTCTTTGGAAAGAGGTTTTTATGTTTTTCTTTGAGGAAAATGAGCCTATGGTGAATAATATGGGGAGCAAGTAATTAATTTGCACAGAAGTCTTCTGGTTTGAAAACATTTATGCTTAGGAATAATGACTTCCAGTGGAAGAGATCTCAAAAATTGGACTTAATACCCATTTCAAATTCACTGACAATAACACAGCAGGTTTCCTGGAGATTGTGAGCCAGGTATTAAATAGTATTATTAATCGCCTCAAGGTTATTTTTTTCCTAAAGTGACTTTCCCAAAGTACTTGTAAGAGGAAGGAAAAAACCAGAGGCAAAACACCCAGCAAAAATGAACTTTCATTGACATATGTATGGCATTTCATGGAATGTAGAATCACAGAATCATAGAATCGATTGGGTTGGAAAAGACCTCTGAGATCATCAAGTCCAACCCTTGCTCCAACTCCAGTCCCGTTACCAGATCATGGCACTCAGTGCCATGGCCAAGCTCAAGTTAAAAACCTCCAGGCATGGGGAATCCACCCCCTCTCTGGGCAGCCCATTCCAATGCCTGAGCACTCTCTCTGCAAAGAATTTCTTCCTGATCTCCAACTTCAATTTCCCCTGGCAGAGCTTGAGCCCATCGTGCCCCCTTGTCCTATTGCTGAGTGCCTGGGAGAAGAGACCAACCCCCACCTGGCCAGAACTTCCCTTCAGGTAGTTCTAGACAGTCCTGAGGTCACCTCTGAGCCTCCTCTTCTCCAGGCTAAACACCCCCAGCTCCCTCAGCCTCTCCCCACAGCACTTGTGCTCCAGTCCCTTCTCCAGCCTCGTTGCTCTTCTCTGGCCCCACTCCAGCCCCTCAAGATCTTTCCTCAACTGAGGGGCCCAGAACTGAACACAACACTCAAGGTGTGGCCTCCCCAAGACAGAGTCCAGGGGAAGGGTCACTGCCCTGGGCCTGCTGGCCACGCTATTTTTGATACAGGCCAGGATCCCATTGGCCTTCTTGACCACCTGGACACACTGTTGGCTCCTGTTGAGCTTCCTGTCCCTCAGTCCCCCCAGGTCCCTTCCTGCCTGGCTGCTCTCCAGCCACTCTGTGCCCAGCCTGGAGCGCTGCAGGGGGTTGGGATGGCCAAAGGGCAGGACCTGCACTTGACCTTGTTGAACTCCATCCCATTGGAATCAGCCCACCTCTCAAGTCTATCCAGATCCCTCTGCAGAGCCCTCCTGCCCTCCAGCAGGTCGACACTCCCTCCCAGCATAGTGTCATCAGCAAATTTGCTGATGATAGACTCAATCCCCTCATATAAATCATCAATAAAGATGTTAAACAGGACTGGACCCAACACAGACCCCTGGGGACACCACTGGTGACCGGCCCCCAGCTGGATGCAGCTCCATTCACCAGCACTCTCTGGGCCCAACCCTCCAGCCAGCTCCTGATCCAGCAGAGGGTATCCCTTGTCCAAGCCATGGGCTACCAGCTTTTCCAGGAGTATATTATGGGAGACAGTGTCAAAGACCTTGCTGAGGTCCAGACAGACACATCCACAGCCTTCCCCTCATCCACCAGGTGGGTCACTTTATCATAAAAAGAGATCAGGTTGGTCAGACAGGACCTGCCCCTCCTAAACCCACCATGGCTGGGTCTAATCCCTTGTCCACCCTGAAGGTGCTGTGTGATTGCACTCAGGATGAACTGCTCCATAACCCTGCCAGGCACCGAGGTCAGGCTGACAGGCCTGGAGTTGCCAGCATCCTGCTTGCAGCCCTTTTTGTGGATTGGGGTGACATTTGCCAAGTTCCAATCATCTGGGACCTCCCCAGAGAGCCAGGACTGTTGGAAGATGATGGAGAGCGGTTTGGCAAGCTCTTCTGCCAGCTCCCTCATCACCCTGGGATGGATCCCATCCCAACATCAAGAGCTAATGAATGCAGAAGTACCAATGGATTTATCCATAAAACCTTCCATGAACTCCTGTTTCTGCTGATGGGTGACCATGAGCAGATCTGCTTTGGGCCTCACTTTCTCTCGCTTTTAGATAGAATTATTCAGTCCAGACTCTCCTTATCACATAAACTTGCCCAAGCTTCAGTATAATTATTTCCAGGAGCTTCAGTATCCCCTGCCACTCATCCTGTTGCCAGCTTCCCTCTCCCTTCCTGGTTTATGTTGCTGGAAAGACAAATTGATTTCAGCTCCCGAAGACTCAGGCAGAGCCTGCAGTTGACAAGGAGCTAATTAGCCTTTCCAAGGTGCACCCAGTGAAGTCAGTGGAGGAGGAGAGAGATGAAGCGCTATTTTGAATGACAGCTTGAAGTGACAAGACGACTGAATAGGAAGAGGCTGCAGCACTTGTTGTCCATGAATTGTTCTCCCATCTCATCCTTCAGTGTTGCAGTGCTGAGTTCACAAAGTTACTGTCAATTAGACAATGCCTTGGCGATGCGTTAAATTGCAAATCTTTGCTGATGGCTGCTCAAATCACACTTTATAGCAGGGAGGAGCAGCTCTGTGGGCTCAGCAACCATCAAGTATCTCAGGGAACTAAACGTGCCCTCTCAAGGCTGAATTTTGAAGAGGGCAGCACCTGTAAAAGTCAAAATAATATTATGGGGGACTGTGGGATTCTAACTTGAAGGAAAGCAATAAATGTTTTCAATCCGTGCACCACTCTTAACAAAACACACTGAGAATTTGGAGAGATGCATTTCTTTAACAGTAATCATCCTCATTTCCTCTGAACTGGGAAATAAAACTCAGGCAAAAGCTGATAAGATAAAATCTTCACTTTCTCATTAGATGATTTGTGGAGAAACATTAAAATGCTTCTGTGAATATTGTCAGAAAAAACACTGATTTGTGTTCAAAAGATTTTCACCAGAAATATAAGAGGGAACAAGGGGGACTGACCTTAAGCTGAAGGAGTTTTAGGCCAGATATTAGGAAGAAATTCTTCCTTGTGAGAGTGGTGAGGCCCTGGCGCAGGTTGCCCAGAGAAGTTGTGGAGTTCCCATCCCTAGAAGTGTTAAAGGTCAGGTTGGACACGGCTTGGAGCAACCTGGGGTAGTGAAAGGTTCTTCTGCCCATGGCAGAGCTTGGAATGAGGTGGATTTTAAGGTACGTTCCAACTCAAACAATTCTGCGATTCTATGACAAACATCATTTCCACTTAGTGCAGGGAGGAAGGTTGGAGCACACAGCCAGGAGCAAGGGGAGACTGGGCTCATTTCCCAGCCTCTGGAAGGGGATGCCCAGGGAAGTGGGGGAGTCCCCACCCCTGGAGGTTCTCAAGCAACAACTGGAAGTGGCACTCAGTGCTCTGGTCTGAGGGGCAAGGTGGGGATTGGACAAAGGTTGGACTCGATGACCTTGGAGGTATTTTCCAACTTAAAGGATTTTAATATTCTCCCTTGCAGGCCTAAAGTGAAAAGGAGTTATAGGATAAAGTCTCTACCATTGACTTATTTCTGAATAATGCTGTATGAGGTGTCTCTTTTTGTGGTCATTCTGTCTTCTAAGACCTTTTTCTTAGAAAGTACATCCACATGCAAACAACCAATTACAATTAAAAATACTCCAAAACTCAAGGTATCAGCTTTAACTCCACCAAGACCTGAACTTTAGGACAATTATATGAAGTTTTACTAATGGGTCATTAATGGATCATAAGATCCAGGCACTTGCATTCTGGACTGAGGTGGCCACCAACCATCCTCACTTGAGGTCTTCTGAAATATATGATATGAGAGCCTTGGCAGGATTTGCTGCAAAATAATTCACTGTGATTTGTCTGACAATACTGACAGTCTCTTTCCTCAGTCTCCCATTAAGTCTTATTTCTGAATTAATTCCTGCCATGAAAGGTCCTGGAGATCTACCCATGGCTGTGCCTCCAAGATCTCCTGGAGGCAGAATGGGCTCTTATTCATCTGAGGTCTCCAAAAGGTCATGGCTGGTAATATTATCTCATAGTAAGACCAAAAACTTCCCTGAATCATCCTTCTTGAATAACAACCAGTGTCCTCTCCATAACCACAATGCAAAGATTCCCTTCCGGCACAGAAGCTTTTGGGATCCTCAAACAACACCTTTATCACTCCCAAAACATCACAGCAAATGGAGAAACCAGGCAGGTTAAAGCAGAATTTAATGGAATATCATGCTATGACATGCCTTGATGTGCCCAGTTTGTGCTGCAGTTGTCCCTGTGGTATTGAAAAACTGGATTTATACGGTTTTATATCAAAGTATGACATCCAAATTGCCATTTTCCCACAGGAAAGTCTGTTTGATGCATTTTAATCTTCCTCAGACTGTTCTACGATGCTGTCTACACTGCTGCAGCTTCATCTGCCAGATTGGACCTGTGAATTTGTTTGGCAGCTCAGAAAACAGCTGGTTGAATATGCCTGAGCTTTTCTCTGTCTTCTGGAGAAGAAATGTGGGAGTGTTCAACCACTGGCCTAGACCTGTGCCTGTAAATTGTGGCCATTCCTTCATTCTCATTTGGGCCAAAACAAGAGAAGCAGGAGAGTTTCGCAAACTGACAGAATCACAGAATGGGAAAGGTTGGAAGGGACCACAATGGGTCATCTGGTCCAACCTCCCTGTTCAAACAGGGTAATCCCAGAGTGCATGGAACAGGATTGTGCCCAAAAGGTTCTGGAATATCTCCAGTGAGGGAAACTCCCCACCCTCTCTGGAGAATCAATTCAGTGCTGGGTCATTGCACAGTAAAGAAATCCTTCCTCATGTCCAGATGGAACTTCCTGGCCATCAGTTCCTGCACGTTCCTCTTGTCCCATTGCTGGGCATCCCCGAGCAGAGCCTGGTCCATCCTCTGACCCCTCCCTACAGACACTGACACACATGAGTGAGGTCCCCTCTTAGTGTCTCTTCTCAAGGCTGAACAGTCCCAGCTCCCTCAGCCTTTCCTCCTAAGAGAGATGCTCCAGTCCCTTCAGCATCTTTGTCACCCTCCCCTGGACCTACTTCAGGAGCTCCATGTCTCCCTTGTCCTGAGGAGCCCAGAACTGGACACAGAACTCCAGATGTTCCTCACTAGGGCTGAGCAGAGGAGCAGGATCACCTCCCTCAGCCTTCTGCCAATGCTCTTCCATATTCACCCCAGGATACCACTGGGGCATCCTCAAAACTCCTCATCTTTACCCACAGCTGTACATCATCCTTAGCCTTGATCTGGCTTTTAAACTATTTTTGTGCTGTGCTGTCATTCCTTGGCCATTTCACTGACATGGGGGAGTTTGTCTCTCAGCAATCAAAAAGGGGAACACCATCCTCCTCCACAGTGATCCTCAGTGACCACAAAGCAATAAACATGGTAAATCAAGCCCAGGGTGGATAACAATTCAGGCTGCTTCGTCCTCAGGAGGTGACAATCCTTGTACCATCACCGGTCTCAGAGGTGACCCAACCCTTGGGATGCAGCAGAGCTGTTTGATCTTATTCCTGTGGTCTGTGCCAGGGAAACAGAAACACAGAGAATGTCTGGCTGGCCCCCAGCCCACTTCAGATGGCAGGACACATATGGAAGTGAGGGTGACCATACTGAACACTGCTGCAGAGCTGCTCTCCTTAATTGCACCATCTGTTCTGGTGCCTTCCAAGCATCGGTACCCTCCTTCCTTACTCAATGCACAGGGTCAACTGTTGAGCCCTGCTTGGACAACTCGAGTTTGTCCAGTCCAGACATACCTGTGAGACTGGCATGGATGGAAACACATGGATTGGATGGGTTAGCAGCTTGGGGTTAATAAACAGGATACCTCCGGAGATGATCCAGTCCAACTTCCCTGCCGAGGCAGGGTCACCTGGAGCAGGTGACACAAGAACAAGTCCAGGTGAGTTTGGAATGTCTCCAGAGAGGGAGACTCCATGCCCTCCTTGGGCAGCTGTTCCAGTGCTCTGCCACCGTCAACATAAAGAAGTTCTTCCTTGTGTGGAGGTGGAACTTCCTGTGTTTTAGTTTTAGTTCATTGCTCCTCGTCCTGTCACTGGGTACCACTGAACAGAATGTGGCACCATCCTCTTGACATCAAAGCTATTTCTACGCCATACTATGAAGAAAGAGGTTGAGGATATGAATTCAGGCACTTATCCCAGTGTTGTCAATCCAAAGGACAGAAATGAGTGGCCCTGCTCAATTTATTGTGTCTTGATGCTCTCCACAATCTTAACAGAGTCTATGTGCTTTTTTTTTTGACTCGGGGAATTTTCATTTTCCTTTCACAGTTTAATTTCATAGAATCATAGAATGGTTTAGGTTGAAAGGGACCTTGAAGATCATCCTGTTCCAAACCCCTCACTGTGGGCAGTGATGCCACCACTCTCTAATGTGTAAGAACAGGAAAGAGATGGCACCTAACCAGAAGCCTTTTCAAGGGGAGTTTTTTTACTGGAGTCTGTCTACATCTTTCCTCCTTCCCCTGAAGAAATGTTTAGGCAACAACCCTATAGCTTCTTTAGGCCTTCACAGAGCTTCTGAGAGCCCATCCCATCCTGAACAGCCATGAGACCCTGCAAAGATGAAAGTCCTCTGTGAAAGGGTCTTCCGCCCTTGATTCCTACAGAGGATGTAGAGGATGGTTTTTGACCACTCCATTAACCAAGGCAGCTCTGCCACATCCAGAGGAAATAAATGAAACCTTATCTTTCCTCACTCATGTTGGATAACAACAGTCAGCAATTAATGTCTTTGGAATTGTCTACAGGCTCCTGCTCCTTGCCCTGCACAGTTCAACCCCCAGTCTCCTGTGGCCTCTTATTTGATGTGAGAAGATGGAGTAACTCCTTGTTTAAATGGAGAAAACTGGTGGGAGAAGAGCTGTAACTTCACCATATCAGAATTAAAATGACCTGGAACCACCCATACCTCAGGATACATTGGAGCTACCGTCATGGAATCACAGAATCATGGAATAGTTTGGGTTGGAAGGGACCTTAAAGATCATCTCATTCCAACCCTCCTGCTACGGGCAGGAAACCTTTCACCAGACCAGGTTTCTCAGAGCCCCATCCAGCCTGGTGTTGGTCACATTAAAAAGTCAAGGCCAAATCATGCCCAAGAGGCTCCCAAACTTGCTGTGTTCCTGTTTCTGTTCCTTAAGGTCTGACATATCCTAGGACTTTCTCCACGTTTCAGATATGTTTACCAATCCCCTGTGCTCCGTCACCTGCTTTCTTCTAACATGAAGGTCTCCACATGGTGGACATTTGCAGTTTCATTTCTAATTGCACTCACCAGCTTTCAATATATGCCCTTTATCTGCTGTTAAAAAAAAAAAAAAAAAAGCACCATTGTGGTCTTTCTACCTTCTTGAGACATCTTTTCTTTCATCTCTTCACTATCAGGATTGGATTTTCCTTTCTTGTCTTCCCTTTTTAACATCTTCCACCAGTCTCTTTCCTGAGCTCACGCTCCTGCTGATATTTGCATTTCCCAAGGCTGCTCATGCTGCAGGTAACATCCTTACCAATCCCCACCAACACCTGTAACTGCTTTGTATCCTCTGGTAAACAAACCTTTCTTTTCCTTAAAACCCCTGATGACCTGCTCTGGTGGAAGTTGTCCCTGAGCATTGTAGGGTGTTGGAACTAGATGATCTCTAAGGTCTCTTCCAACCCAAACCATTCTGTGGTTCTATGACCTATGAGGTTACAGAATCTCCCCATATTTACATCATAGATCTTGGAATGGCTAATCCTTGTAATAAACTCTTCTCATGACAGGATTAAACACAGATTATTGGTCACACACCAGGGAATATTGTATTCTCCGTTGGATTTCTGTTGATAGCACAAGCAGGAATGGTTCTAAGGTGAAGGAAGAAAGGTTTAGATCAGATATTGGAAAGAAATTCTTCCCTGGGAGGGTGGTGAGGCCCTGGCACAGGTTGCCCAAAGAAGCTGTGGCTGCTCCATCCCTGGAAGTGTCCAAGGCCAGGTTGGACAGGCCTTAGAGCAACCTGGTTTGGTGGAAGGTGCCTCTTCTAATGGCAGGGTTGGGTGAGATGACCTTTAAGGTCCCTTCAACCCAAAGCACTCTATGAACCCGTGACTCTGTGAATGCAGAATGACCCAAAAACCTCTACCATGTGAAACTTTCAAATCAGGCCCTTGATAGCAAAGGTGACAGATGTTGGTAGATGTTATGGGTTCACCTAGGTGGGCCTAAATCTGGGCTCTGAAGTCCAGGCTAGGCTGAAGCTGTCAGCTGACTTGAGCTGGGCTGAGCTAACAGCTGACCTCTTCTAGCCAGTAATTCTGTATTCCATACCACATTATGACATCATCTCCAGGGAAGTAGGAACCAGTGTGGGAGTGGTTAAGTCAGTCGCTTCTCAGCCCTCCTCTTGGGAGGACACACGATGCTGCCCCAGGGGGGATGGAGAGGACCAGGCCCACCACTGGCTCACAGGGTATCTCAGGAAAGTAAAATGTGTTGTTCTGGGTCTCTCCTTTCTACTTGAGTTTGTCTCCCTGGGGAATAAGTATTTTCTTAAGTAATGTGTAGTTAAGACAGTAGAATTTGTGTGTTCGTTAAGAAGTGGGGAATTCGTTGTTGCAGACTTGTGTGAGTGTATATTTGTACTCTCTTCTAATTGTCTCTTTCATTCTGTAAAAATATATGTAGTTTTAGTATAAATGTGGTTTGAAGTGTTTTTTTTCTTTCCCCTCTCTTTTCCTCCCTTTCCCTGGTGTTAGGAGGGAGGCTTTTCTCTCTGTACTTGGGGGGTTGGCAGTTGCTTATCTCAAACCAAGACAGTAGATAACTAGAGAGCACACTATAAACTCAAGCACATTGGTCAGCCACAAACCTCCCTTCCAACACATCAGCTGCTTGTTCTGCTCCCAAATCCCCTTCCCTGTGGGGAGCAATGAACTCTCCTCTACCAGTTTCATACACTTGAAAAATCTCAAGAATAGGCTGAATTTAGTTGTCTAATTCTCCTTGTTTCCAATTCACTTCTCATTCAAGGTCCCATCAAAGGCAAATAATTTTGGGGGAAATGTGGTTTACAAGATGCTTTAACACCCTTCAGTACAAACAGCCTCAGGCACACTGTGAATGGAGCAACAATAATGCTCACTTTAAGATGCAAGTTAGGGAATATTTACTGGCTGTTACAAGCTGTCGATGCCAAGGTGACACTTGTCTGTTTTGTTCCAACATGACACTCTCTGACCTTCCCTGGTTCCACGTTTACATCACAGCTACTCCCTGAAAATGTCAGGTATCTTCTTTTGTTGAAGGTGTTAGTCGGAATTTGATTAAAGTGCTCATATTGTTTACAGCGAGTGCTTTGACAGATTTTATTCCTGAAAATAAAGATCTCTGCTCATAGCAAAGGGTTGATGTTCCTTGGTACAGACCTTAATGATCAGCCTAAGACTTTTAGACATCTACTTATTAAGGCATCTCCCAGGCAACTGATCCTGCTGAAAAACAGATTCACAATTATTTAGATGGAAGATGGAGAGCTGAGAGATCTCGTTGTCCATTTTGTCAGGAAGTTCAGCCTGTTGCAGTCAGCACTTAGTCCTAATAGATTTTTGTTACCGTTCAGTGTAAACATCTTGAGAAACCCTGATGATTCTCATGGAGCTCAGAAGGAGAACACATTGCAGTTTGGGTTGGTTTGGGGAGGCATCAGTCTGTTCACCACCAAAGGAAGCACTTCAAGAAGCTCCATAAATAGTTGTTTTCACAAAGAATTTCAGTTTCATTAGAGCAGAAAAGCAGCACAAACCACCCGTGTCTCCAGCCAGCAGGAGAACATCCCACAGGCTCAGAGAGCTCCATTTTCACTGTAATGTTGCTTTCACTGAAAGCCATTCCACTTGTGCTCACCTCCACAGCTCCTGGTTTCTGGGAGTTGGGAGGACCAGAGATGTAAAATGGGTTCAAACTCATCCATGAACTATCAGTCTGAAGGCTTGAAGTTTGTTCCCCAGATTCAGATAAAATTCCAGCTATCTGTAGGGCATCTGCTTAGCTCCACTCCTCTTATAGAATTATACACTCATTAAGGTTGGAAAAGATCTCCAAGGTCATCAAGTCCAACCTTCGACCAAAAATCCAACCTTCAGTTGAGGGTTGGACTCTCTCCTCCCTATCCTGGAAAGGAAACTTCTGCAGAAACACATAAACCCAACTGGATTTTAGGAGAAGGTTAAAAGGATTCAAGTCAGTAGGAGGAAGACAACAAATGCTGAGAAACATCAGTAGAGAAAAGAGTAATTGAAGGTTTTCAAGTTATGCTGCTGGTCTATCATTTTTCCAATAGACAAGAGACATCTGGAATAAAACAAAAACAAAAAAAAAAAACAAAAAACCAAACAAAAAAAAAAAAAAGAAAAAATCACCATATTTTAAAGTAGGTTTTGCTTCATTTACCCACTTTTGGAATCTTTTATTTTGGCCAGAGCTACCAGAATAACCTTCATAACTTCATTTTCAAACACTGCTTTTACCCAAATGATGAAGTTGGCCAAGTGAACCAAAAGATATTCCCTTTTAAACCAAGACTTGCTGTTGACTCCCTCTCTCCCTCCAAGATTGGAGGTGTGGAGGTGCAGGAAGGAGGAATCTGACCACACTTGAATTTTGGAGGACAACACCTTCAGCTTCAAGACAGGATCATGTTCCTGTCAAATCAGCCCAGGATGATCCTCCCTTCTCATGTCCTCTCTCTGCTGCAGGAGGTGGCAGCTCTGTAGCTGCATTCCTTGGGGGAAAAAAAAAGGCTTTGGAGCAAGATAACCACTAAATAAACCAAGTTTTTAGCACACCTTCAAATGGAGCAGCTCCAGCTTTTGGCAACTGCAATTATTTAATGAAGCACGGAGTTTCTATTGATTTTGTGACTCCAGATGGAAATTAAAAGGCCTGTTATAATTAGCCCTAAACTCTCCCATTTATTATTGAGCTGAGCCGTGCCAGGAAGAATCTTTGTGGTGGGAAATGATGGTGTGGCTGCACCTTGTACTGTGTGTGATGATTATTCAGGTTCAAATCCATAGCAGGGTGGAGGAATCATTTTGTAACTTTGACAAATGCTCTTGTGTCCAAAGCAGCTGCCTCATGTGAGGAAATGGAGAAGAGAAGGTTCCAGAGAGTCCTTAAAGCAACTTTCAATACCTAAAGGAGCTCCAAGAGCACCAGAAAGGGGCTTTTTACAAGAGCATCCAGTGATAGAACGAGGGGCAATGCCCTTGAACTGAAAGAAAGTAGGATTAGACTAAATTTTAGGAAGAAATTCTTCACTGTGAGGATGGAGAAAACACTGGAATAGGTTGGGTTTGTGGTGCCTCTCTCACTGAAAGGGATTCACGTGTTAGACCTGGATTCCTGAGAGAGAGGTCTTTAAAGGGGAAAAATATACACAAAATCCAAGCTGGCTGTGAAAACTCTCACCAGTGGAGATGAAGATGGTTCTTCAGATGAAAATGCATGAAAACACAATCCTTGGCAGCTCTGGATCACCCCTGGCTTTGTTGTCTCTTGCTCTTAACAATGACAGACTCCCAAATTAGGAGAGATCTGTGAGAGGAGAGCTCTATATCTCCTCATTATCCAGGCAGGGGATTTTAACCTTATCCACATTTTAACATGCTGGTAAAAATGCCAGCGTAACAGCTGGGATTTAAAGAGGATTTGAGAGGGTGTAGGAGAGGCCAAGGGTAGGTCTGAGGTGGTGTGAACTGAATCTGAATCTCAATGAGCAGAGAAACAGAAGGAAACATGGGAAAGCCTGGAGTGGGATTCCTGCAGGGATAAACCAGGACTTCTCACATAGAAATAATTGAATATCTAGAAAAAGGCTCTTCCTTGACACTGAGTTACTTAAGATCCTTATAGGGATGTTTAGAGCTCCTTATTCCAAAATTTTTAGCTGGACAAGATGTGTGGAAGTTCCTCATCCAAGTCTGACTTGAAGCAGAAGAGCCAGTGCTGGGTCAGGTCAGATGTGACTTTGCTTAGCCAGATCCTTAAGGTCTCCAAGAAACGAGTTGTCACAAGGTCTGTGGGTGTGTTGCAAAGCTGCCTTATCCTTCCAGGGAAAGAAATTCCCTCTTCCACTAAAATCCATCTTGAAACTTACCATTGGAGTTTTCTCATCCTCTCTGGAGTGAAAGGGTTGACATTTTTAAACCACCTTTAGTCTGTATCTGATGCCCAATGAAGGAGAACAGCTGCAAAGCTCTAAGAAGAGCCATTAGTATTTCTCATGATATTAAGGTCAAGTTTTGTCAATCTGTTGTCAGAGAGCTGCAGTGGGAGAAGCCAATCAAGCAGAGAGAATGTGTAAATTACATTATGTTCTAGAAAAGTTAATTAAAAGGGGGAAAGGGAAAGGGGAAAAGATCCTCCCCATGTGTTAATGTGTGTCCATCACACCGCAGGAAGGGTCTGGTGAGCAGAGGAGTGAGGTGGGAGGGAATCATGACACCTTGACCTAAGAAAGCAGCACAGTTTGGTGTCAAAATCATCTTGCTACAGGAAGATGTAGATGTAAGAAATCTTTAAGGCATGTTTGTAGGTCCTGCAGCTAATTACCCAACCTCAGGAAATAACTGAGCTACTGGGGTATCAAATAATCAACCAAAGTTTCAATTATTGATAAATACATCTTTACATCCCCAAGCATTGTGACAACATCTTCTGGGGGAAGAAAACTGAAAATCACAGAGTGCACCACGCAATGAGACAGAGAGGAGAAAGGGGCAATTATGCAGATACTGAACTCTATTTAATCACTTGGGGGGTTGTACATGCATAAATGCTGAAGAATTCTGACATTATACTCTGGGATTAGGACGTGATTAATGTGGGGAAAAAAGTTACTTAGTAAAATTTCCATGTGATTTGCACATCCATGTGAGAGATTCCTTGGGGATGTGAAAAGTGACACCTTTCTGGACAGCACAGGAACCACCTCAGATGGTGGGGAGGTGAGTCAGGTGAGACAGTAAATAAGGTCAGGAAGAAGGACCAGGATGAATCCTTCTCAGAAAAACAGTTGGGAAGAGGGAAAAAAATATCCTACTTCTAAAAGGACCTCTCCTATCTTTTATTCCTTAGTACATTGTGTTTAGGCATTTTTGGTGTAGGTCAAGGACTGTCATTACTTCACACTATTCCACCTTCCTGCTTCCTTTTCTTCACCAAAGGTGTGTGATTTTTTTTTCCTGCTTTTCAAAAGTATAATTCAGAACAGCTTGTGAAAGAGAAAACATGGCCAGAGAAAAGATATATATAGAGATGTCTCTTTTTAATTTTTTTTTCTATTCTTCCAAAGGTAAGAAAAATAAGAGTGAAGCTGTTGGGAATAGGTTGGACATATGATGGGAGATTGATCTGAAGTGGAAAGATGAGCTCTGCAGTGACAGACAATCAGGAACATGATTTCTTTAGGGAAGTGACAGGGAGCTTAGCAGGTGAGTAGATTGCAGTCTCTAATTACTTATCAGATTCTTGCTCTTGAGTCAGCCAAAAAAAAAAAAAGGCATAAAAATTTCCAGTGGCTGGAAGTTGAAGTCAGCAAAATTAGAACTGAATTCAAGGTGTACATCTTTAATCACGAAGTTAAATCAGCCATCAGAACAGACAACCAGTGGACATGATAAATTCCCTCATCATTTTGTCTCTTCAGGGGAAAGTTATGCATTTTTCTATTGAAAAAATAAAGCTTTCTGCATAGTTTAAGTCGAAATAAATGGGATAATTTCTGGATATTGCTGAGGCAAAGTTTTATGCTTTGAACTATGTAGGTCAGAGAAGCTTCTCAGAAGGGTTTTGCAAGGTTTGAAACCAAATCTTGGCTTGCTCTCAGAAGGTCCTATTTAACAACATCCAGCCTTTAGCAGTGGCAATTAATTGGTTAATTAATTGAAGCTGTTGAGAAGCCACCAGGTGATGGATTTGCACCTGGAAGGTGTCATTACAGCACAGGTTCAGGGTAGTTTCCATGTGCAAATCCAATTAAAATGAGGACTGAAAGAGGAATATCCCAGGACTTGCCAACCACCAGATCCCAGAGCAAGGATGAAGGTTGTGCTCCATGGACAATGTCCACATGAAATCTGATGACAGAAGGGCCTTCTCAAGGTTTTACCTCCTAAAACTTGTTATGAGCTTTTGTCAGTCCCCAAAATAAAGCAAATTCTGGCTGGTTTTGCATGAATGGGGAAATCTCCAAGTGTCTCTTTAGTGTTCATGTTTCACTGACATTGGGGGGGTGTTAAAAGAGACAGAATGCCCCTGCTTAGCCGGGGTGCTGGAAAGATCTTAAAAACAAGGCTGGGAGAAGAAGATTGAGGCAGAGGAAGGAATGAAAGGATGTGGATGAATCTCTGCCAGGAAGTTACACACACAAAAGCACAGAACCAGCTGTGTCCTCAATTAAGCAGCCCCTGTTGTCTTCATAAATCACTTTGTGCTGCGATGTATTAGTCTCAGAAATCCAGAAAAGTATTTGCACACTTAATTCCTGTTTAAGGAGCTAAATCCCCTTTGAAATCCTTTGTCTGGTAAATACTTCTGTGGATTTGAGCCTTCTGGCTCCAGTCTCAGAGGGGCTGAAACAAGAAGAACACGTTACTTGTTATTGTGTAAGTGCACAAGGCAAACTAAAAGGAAAATATTGAACTTACCACAATGTCTCTGTGGGTGGTTTCAGATAAATGCCTGGAAAAGTCACCATGGGGCTCTATTACACCTGAGTGAAGGTGGAACCTCATAAAATAAGGAATAACCTGACCAGGAGTAAACTGGTCTAGTGAAAGGTGTCCCTGTCTGGGGCAGAGGAGTTGGAATGAGATGA